>NC_058409.1:115534589-115687903 GCF_002201575.2 Neomonachus schauinslandi
TCTTTCTTTCTTTCTTTCTTTCTTTCTTTCTTTCTTTCTTTCTTTCTTTCTTCCTTTCTTTCTTCCTTCCTTCCTTCCTTCCTTCCTTCCTTCCTTCCTTCCTTCCTTCCTTCCTTCCTTCCTTCCTTCCTTCTTTCTTTCTTTCTTTCTTTCTTTTCTTTCTTTCTTTTCTTCTTTCTTTCCTTCTTTCTTTCCTTCCTTCCTTCCTTCCTTCCTTCCTTCCTTCCTTCCTTCCTTTCTTTCTTTCTCTCTCTCTCTCTTCCTTCCTTTCTTCTTTCTTTCTTTTTCTTTTTTTTTTTTAACTTGGGAAGTCCAAGCTGCACCTACTACAAACACACACCAATGGGACTGTGATTGAAGCTGCAGGTTCTATGTTCTGTGACTGCCACATAAAGTTACACTCCCCACACTTAGACTGACCTCTTCTGATTTGGAGCAAAGCTATTTTTATTGGTTGAATTGTGCCTCCCAAAAAGATATGTTGAAGTTATAACGCCCAAGCATCTGCCAATGTGACCTTATTTGTAAATAGGATCTTTGCAGATGTAATCAAGTTAAGATGAGGTCATTAGAGGGACCTTAATCCAGCATGACTGTTGTCCTTACAAGAAGAGGAAAACATCGTGTTACAACAGAGGCAGAGATTGGAGTGATGTAGCCGTAAGCCCAGGAATGCCAATAATTACAGCCTCCACCAGAAGCTGGAAGAATCAAAGGAAGTCCGGCTGACTTTGATATCAAAGTTTTAGGCTACAAAACAGTGAGAGAATAAAGGTCTTTGGCTTAAAAAAAGAAAGTATCTCTCTAAACTAACAGGATAATTTTAACCGGTATCATTTATCTTTTAAACTTGTGATTGAAATAACTTTAGCATAGGGAAATAGTTTTCTATACAGTTTAATTAGCCACTGACCTCATAAGCATGCATTTTTCTGAAATAGGTAACTCCATAGTAATGTTGGGTAATACAGATCATAGTGGATACCCTCATCATTTTACCCAGGTAGAATGTAATCATAATTTGACTTATAGTATCACTTTCAAAATGGAGATGGTTTAACCCCAAGCCATGGTTGATTTTTTTTCCTCTTAAATACCCATATGTAAGCAGAGTACAGGATAGCAATTATTAAGCAATTACAGCTTAAATTACAGTTGTACTGTGTCTGTATTTGGAAGGTCAGAGACCCAATGGGAAGATACTACTTCTTATCATGAGGCCGTAGGCAAGTTAATGAAACTCTGGATTTCATCCTCCTCAGTAAAATGAAGATAATAAAGGCTGTTCTAGCTACCATAAGGTTGCTGTGATAATCACCAGGTCAAATTAGATTCTTATTGTAAGAGATCTATATAAACCATACTCAATGTTTTTGTTGGTAGTGATATTTCAATTATTATAGTGACAATGCCAAGCTAATGGAAGCAATACTTGCAAGCATGTAAAGACATGAGGGCTTTTTTGTTTTTCAATCCTTAGGCAAACCAGATGAGACCATGGGCAAGTAACAATATTTTCTGACTTTGAAATGTATTGTTCCTTGCATATTAGATTAAAATAGAGTTGGATATCTGAATACACTTATTTGTGTGTGTATTTAGTTAGTTGGTTATTTTATTTTATTTTATTTTATTTTTTTATTTTTTTTTTAAAGATTTTTATTTATTTGAGAGAGAGAATGAGATAGAGAGAGAGCATGAGAGGGGGAGGGTCAGAGGGAGAAGCAGACCTCCTGCCGAGCAGGGAGCCCGATGCGGGACTCGATCCCGGGACTCCAGGATCATGACCTGAGCTGAAGGCAGTCGCTTAACCAACTGAGCCACCCAGGCGCCCCTAGTTGGTTATTTTAATCACGAAATTGGGGATATTCTTAAACTCCATTTGCTTATAAAAAAGATAGCCTAAAGTTTTGCCCAGATTTCATACAATTCCAACTTTTTATGAGTCTATGAATATAAGTCAGTCTACCATAGGGAAAAAATTGTTTAATGGGTCAACTCTTTTATTTTATTTCACTATTCCTTCTTAACTCTGGTGGCCGAGCCCTGTAGCAAATCAAGGTAGAAAAAAAAAAACAGAAATTTATCATACCATCATGCCACTACATGGATATGTTAAATGTTAAGGGAACATTCTACCATTACTAAGGTGGGATTTCAGAATCTGTTACAAGTGAGAGCTTCACTTTTGGAATAATGCAAAAGCTAGTTTTAACTTCAACATCAATAACCAATTACTAAGTAAGTTTCTTGTCAGCTTATAAATTTCTCCTCTATATGGTTTAAAATTCTCTATAGTTTAGTTATGCTGATCTCTGAACATCAGATTTTAATAAAATTCTTCATGATGTATATGTTTGTAAAGAGATTAGAATTGTACCTGGCAGTAGAAAGTGTTATAAACAAGTTGTTAAATGAAAACACACACATGTACACACACTATTAATAAACTTAGACCCTCATGCAGAGAACTAAGCTGGATAGAAAACACCCAAACACCGTATTATGTATCAGCCCTTTTATATACAGCCACTTTTTGTATCAGCCTTTTATATATAATGCCTTTCATTTAATCTTCATAAGAAGTACATATTTTTTATACATTACACCATCTGTCATACAACTGACATATATGCAGATTATCTAGGATGAAAAACCCAATGCCATGTTTCATATGGTAGCAAACATTTATATAAACCAAAAATTGCATCTGTAATAATTTATGTTCTAATTATTTTTTTAAAGATTTTATTTATTTATTTGAGAAAGAGAGAATGAGAGAGAGAGCATGAGAGGGAGGAGGGTCAGAGGTAGAAGCAGACTCCCTGCTGAGCAGGGAGCCCGATGCAGGACTTGATCCTGGGACTCCAGGATCATGATCTGAGGCGAAGGCAGTCACTTAACCAACTGAGCCACCCAGGCGCCCTGTTCTAATTATTTTTTAAAAGATTTATTTGTTTATTTATTTTAGAGAGAGAAAGAGAGTGGGGGGGGAGGGGCAGAGGGAAGAGGAAGAGAGAGTCTCAAGGAGACTGCGCTGAGTGCGGAGCCCGTTGCAGCACTCAGTCTCACCACCCTGAGATCAGGACCTGAGCCAAAACCAAGAGTCAGATGCTTAATCAACCAGGCCACCCAGGCACCCCTCATGTTCTAATTATTAACACCAACCACCCAAGGGCTACACTCAAGCTGAAAAACTTCATAACTCCTGATTCTTTTATGCCCCAGGTGGCTGCTTTCCTTATTAAGAGCAGAAGTTTGAGCCTAGCAAAAAAGGATTACAGTTCTTTGTTTTACTTCAATTTTGCTTTAATTTTAGCAGTTTTTAACACTACCAACATGCTAAAACCTCTAATTAGCAGAGTTAAACTACTTGAGAATGCCACCGAAAGAGATGATCTACTAATTTGAAAATCATCGGTGCAGAGTTGCTTTCCTAAAACCCATACAT
Source organism: Neomonachus schauinslandi (assembly GCF_002201575.2). NCBI lineage: Eukaryota > Metazoa > Chordata > Mammalia > Carnivora > Phocidae > Neomonachus > Neomonachus schauinslandi. Next base: position 115,538,041 of record NC_058409.1, read on the forward strand.
GAATTTAAGTGCAAATTAAATAATAGCACTGAGGAGAAATGACATCACTCCTTATGTTACTTTGGCCAGGTGTCAGTGAACGCACACAGCATCGTGTAGTGGTTCAGATGGAACCTCCCTCTCTGCCTCACGTGCATCTTCCACATTCTGGAGGATTAAGCCTCAGGCAAGGACCTCCTTCCAGAAGACTTTTCCTATTTAGATACCAGGATAGTTTACTCCATTCCAGGCTTTGGGGATAGGAGGAAAGGAAGAGAACCCTTTGAGCGTTCTTGGCCAATAGGAAATTATTAAAGTGAAGTACGACTATATGACCCAAATATCTTTACTGACCTCAAACTCTCGAGGGGATTTTCCCTCAGAGGTTTTCTCTGATGAAAACCTGAGATAATTTTTCCTCTAAATTCCCTTAAGGTGTAGTAGAGGTTCCCTTTTGCTAGTTGAGATGAAAACATATATTTTAGAGAATTTCTGTGCTATGGTTATGTTCTTAAAATGCTTGAAAATTCTGCATTAGAATTATGAATTTTACTTATATAAATGGTTAGGAAAGATGTGGCTATGACCTTCAGAATGGAGACGGTTTATACTGTAGTTCAGACAGACCTATGATTGAATTTCAGCTTTGGCACTGACAAGTGTGTGACTTTGAGCAAGTTTCTTAATTTTTCTAAGCTTTGCATTCCTTACTTGTAAGAACAATATCAGACTTCAAGAATTTTATGAGGAACAATGAGTTGATATAACAGCACCTTGCAAGAAGTAAAGTACTCAGTGTATGCTAATCTCTTCCATTGTTCCTTTTTATTTATGCATATATATAAAATACGTTTACTGATATTTATACATCAAAAATATGTAAGATATATTTGTTTATATTTACTTGTCCAAACAAGCAATAAAAATATTTGGTCAAAGCACTAATTATAGAAAAATCACACTTAAAATCTTGAAATATCTGATTTGGGGCCTTTCTATAAAGAGTATTAATGAACCCTTAGTCTAAAAAATTGGGCTAACAGTCCCACCAAATTAAAAAATAACTTATTGATATGCTTAATTTTTATTTTGTCTTATTTATTTATTTATTACTTTTTTTTAGAGAGGGAGTGCAAGTGGGGGAGGGGAAAACAGTGAGGGGAAGAAAGAGAATCTTAAGCAGCACAGAGCCCCATGTGGGGCTCTATCTCACAACCATAAGATCATGACCCAAGCCAAAATCAAGAGTAGGACGCTTCACCGAGTGAGCCACTCAAGCACCCTATGTTTAATTTTTATTTTAAAATAATGCAACCAATGTTAAAAGAAATACGAGAAAAAATATCTGTGATCTCAAGCATCATTAAATTTTAATTTATAAATCTACTTAATGCTGATTTTGTATTTTATCATCATTATTGAAGCAGGAAAACATACACTTAGAATTTGAGGGATTAATTGACCAGGGAACAAGTCTAGAACTTAAAATGACCAAACATCATTCTTTTTATGGCAACAGTAATCTTCTTATGCAGTAATTCTATATTTTATTGCTGAAAACTATTTGAACTCTTCTATAAGGCAAAAGGATTGATGTCAGAGGTGCAAATGTTTGTAAGCAGATCAAAACTGTACAAATAAGAAAAATAAGTACACTTCTCCAACTGAAAAATATATATAATTGTATTTTTTTTAAGTGTTATTTCTAGAAACCATGGCATTTAAATTTTTTGGAGATAATACTATCAAGAATACAAATATGTATTTCGAGAATTCAAGAGCTTCTATCATGTGACTTGAAGGGAAATAATTCATTACTTACTAATATATTTAAAAATATAGTGCTAATGTTATAGAACAAGGTTGACAAGTTATGAAATCAAAGCACAGTGTTGGTAGGCTCTTTTTCTTCTTGCCTACAGTGGCTTTAATGTTTGCTTTCAAAGCATATTTATGCTGGGGGGAAAGTCTACATCATATATATATATATATTTTTTAAAGATTTTATCTATTTATTTGAGAGAGAGAGAATGAGAGAGAGCACATGAGAGGGGTTAGGGTCAGAGGGAGAAGCAGACTCCCTGCCGAGCAGGGAGCCCGATGTGGGACTCGATCCAGGAACTCCAGGATCATGACCTGAGCCTAAGGCAGTCGCTTAACCAACTGAGCCACCCAGGCGCCCTACATCATATATTTTTTTAAGAAATATTCTTCCTTGCTGTCTGCATTTTGACTTTACACACAACGTAACTGTCAGTCCTTCCCCTGAGTCCCCTTAGGAATTGCATGCACTGTATTTCTACTGAGCAATTCAATTTAGGATGGCCTCATTGAGTTGATCTCCACTTGTCTTCCTACTGACATTATTATTTTACTATGATCTGTAAAGTCACAAATAATGTTTAATTCGACTAAGATAAAGACCTCCTCAAAGATGTTCCTTAAATGTTTCTGTTTGTAATAAACAAATCCAATAATTCTAGGGGACATACTTCAAAGAACAAAAATGCTCAAATTAATACTTAAAAACAATTGTAATTCTGTTTCAATCACTAATCAGTAGAAAGCTTGCTCTTAATATCTATCCATTATTACCATACTTCAGCCCTGTGAAATTGATGAAGAACAACAGTTTTTACCCTGACTCCATTCTCTTATAGACAGATAAAGTAAGACCATGGCATGTTCAAGTGAACTTACACTTTGGAATTGGTGACCTGTTATTCTACATTTCTTGTGACTTCAGGAAGATTATTCTCAGTTATATTCCTTGTCTTGAGAACTTCTTAATGTATCTTTCTATCTGATTGGCATTGCTGTAACTGATGTAAGTGATAAGTTTATTTGGTGGTTGAAGAAGCAAATTGTAACTGGTCAAAATTTGATATTTTAGCTGTTGATGCATATATTTCTGAGTCAAGTTTATATTTCCAGTTTTGCTAAGATTTTGCCTACTTAACATATTCATACTTGCATTTGATTTCAAATGATAAAGAAGATTCATTCAGGTATTCAATAATGGAATATTTTGGCCTTCTAAATTAACAAAATTTCAGTTCATACGAAAGACGATGGACTGGAGAAACTTTTGTTTCTGTGGCAGAATATACTACCTGGCTTAGTTTGAGTTTTAATGTCCTAAGTCAGGAGGTCTAGGACACTGTAGAATAAACATTTATTTTCTTTCTTTGCCATAGCCCTTCACCCTGATCCAAATTAACTAACAACATAAACAGTGTGTCAAACAAATGCTTAAAAAATAAGTTAAACTTGGAATATAAACATAAATTTTTTTTCTATATGAGAGTTCCCAGATGGAATAATTAAATTTACTTATATATATTCCCGTTAATTGGGCTCAATATGTTTTCCTCAAAAAATAATTAATTTCAGTGATGCCTCAGTGAAGTGATGAATTAAATGAGTGAGCATTTTGAATAATAAAAAAAAGTAGTCAGGGGCCCATGGGTGGCTCAGTCAGTTAAGTGTCTGCCTTCAGCTTGGGTCATAATCCCAGGGTCCTGGGATTGAGTCCCATATCGGGCTCCTTGCTCAGTGGGGAGCCTGCTTCTCCCTCTGCCTGCCACTCCCCCTGCTTGTGCTTTCTCTCTCTGTCAAATAAATTTTAAAAATCTTTAAAAAATTAAAAAAAAAAGTCTATAAGGAACAATTTGTTGGTAAATCATTGCCTAAAATGAAAACAAGAGAAACCCAGATTAAATCAGAGTTAACAGGTAACTTATTTGTTTACTTTCAATAGTATTCAAGTTAAATGTAAGTTGGTAATCATATGGTAAAGCAATGGGAGTATATAGTCTCCCATTCATGTTATTATTATTGATGTAGACTAAAATAAAATGAGTCATTTTTTTGAAAAGATGAAAAGAGAACAGCCACATAAAAAAAAAAAATGATGTCCTGGGAATGAAAACATTCTTGGACCTTCACCAAACCCTATCAGATCTAGTTTTTCCTTCTTTAGGTCTCGTCTTTGCCTGTTGTTACTTTGCTACATTAAATAAGGGTTGCATGTGAGAGATGAACTGATCAGTTAGTCTTTCAGCCTTAATATTTTGCCTGAAATTATAAATATAATAGGTTTATAAAATCAAGAGTAGTGTCATGTAGTAGCTAATAGTATGGTCTTGAGAACCAGACTGGGTTCAAAACAATGAATCTTCCACTTACAAACTCGTAAACTTGGGCAAGTCACTATGTTCTCTGCCTCCATGTTATCATTTATCAAGTGGTGAGAAGAAAGATATGATGGTAAGATTGATAAATTGATAAATTTGTAAATAAATTGATAAATATAAATTATAAAAAATTATAAATAATTGATAAATTTGTAAATAAATATATATCAAAATAAAGATTGATAAATTTAATGTAATAATTGGTACTTTGAATAGTTTAGAACCATGCATGTTGTTACCATCATACTGTTTTTCAAGGTAACCTTGAAAAATATTTTATATTTTATATTCCAAGTTTAACTTATTTTTTAAGCATTTGTTTGACACGCTGTTTATGTTGTTACTTAACTTATGTGTGTATTTTATCGCCGCAGTCAATCTACCTTTCTGGCTTGAGCTGTTGTAGCTGGGGTTGTAATGGTGGGTGGGGCTGGTGGGGAGGGTTGGAGGGAATAAGGAAGAGGGAGGTAATGGTATAAGATACATTCCTCCACTTGGGATTCTCTCCGCAGCAGCCTCCGAATCACAGGACTGCTGCCTAAATACTGATATTCCACCGAGAGGGCTGGGTTGGCTCTGGTACACACAATGTGCGTAGACACAATTCAATGTCTAAAGAGGATGATTCTGGTCTTGTAGAATAACAGAAAAGATCCCTACACCTAATCAGTCTCCCCTGAAAAGAAAAGCCTAAATTGCATGAATCTCTCTAAATTTTCCATAACCCCCTGAATTATTCTACCTTCCTTTTTCTTTTACCATGTCATAAAAATCCAATATGCTACATTCTATAGACCTTCTCTTCTCAAAATTATTTATTGTTGTTCTTGTTTTATACTTTATGCTTTTATGCTATTTCAGTTTTCATTTCACCTCCCTTAAATTTATAATAGCTTTTAAACTGACTTCTTTACCTAGTCATTGTTCAATCCATTCTCCACACCAGGATTTCTCAACCTCACCAAGGCTGGCAGTTTGGGCCAGATAATTCTTTGCTGTGGAGGAGCTTCTCTGTGAATTGGAGGTCATTTAGCAGCTTCACTAGCCTCTACCCATTAGATATTAATAGCATTTCCTCCAGGGGCACCTGGAGGCTCAGTCGGTTAAGTGTTGGACTCTTGGTTTCAGTTCAGGTCATGATCTCAGGGTCTTGAAATGGAGCCCCACATAAGGCTCCATGCTCAGCATGAGGTACGCTGGGGATTCTCTCTCTTCCTCTCCTTCTGCTCCTCCCCCTGCTCACATATGCGCTCTCTCTCTCTCTCTCAAATAATAAATAAGTAAATCTTTAAAAAAAATAGCACTTCCTCCAGTTATAAAAACCAAAAATTCGACAATATTCCCTGGGTGACAGAATCATCCTCAGTTGAGAACCACTACTCAACAATTCTCCCTGATCAATCTTCTTAAAGCACAAATCAGATTTTATCATTTCCTGCTGAAAAATTTTCCGAGGCTTCCCATACTATACTGAAAAATGTTCTGACCCTTCTGGTGCTGGACATCCCTGTGTTTTCTAGTGTATTCCTTATTATGTTTTGTATCTTCTCTATAATTTAGACTGGCTGATCTATGAGCCAGTCTATCTTCAGATAGATAGATAGGCAGCAGACAGATAGGAATTTTCTGGGTTTGGTGACTGTTCTCACCCATAGTTTCCCCTCAAATACCATGCCTGTCCCATATCCAGCATCATGTATCCACATTTTTACCTTAAAACATGGTCCTGCCCAAATTTCTTCACATGGTAACTCAGAATCTCTGTTGGAATTGAGAAGGGTCTTTGCTTTATATGCATGTTAAAATAGAATAAAGTCACTGTAATTTGAGATGATACCAGCATAGAAAGAGTCAAATAGATTTGTGGAACAAAATATTGAGCCCAGAAACAAACACCCCAATGTATATAGAGACATATATAACAAAGGAAGCATTTGTATGTCACTGGAGACCAGACAGTTCATTAAAAGTTGTATGCAGGCTCAAGAAACAATTCTTTCAGAATGAATGAAAATGTGAACTTTGTTCCACATACCAAAAAACAAAAAAACAAAAACCAAATCTCTTAGGTAAAAGAAGTAAATATAAGTAAATATAAAAATAACATAATCTCCAAAATACTTACATATGTATAATCTCAGATTTAGGGAGATCTTTTTAACTATTACAGAAGATTCAGCAGCTCACGGTGAAATTACAGATTTATTTTCCTACATAAAATAATCAAAATGTTGGGGCGCCTGGGTGGCTCAGGTGGTTGAGTGTCCAACTCTCAGTTCAGCTTGGGTCATTATCTCAGGGTCCTGGGATCACCCCATGGTGGGCTTCATGCTTGGCGGGGTGGTTTGCTTGAAGATTCTCTCTCTCTCCCTCTCCCCCTCCCCGATTCACATATGTTCTCTCTCTAAAATAAATAAATCTTTAAAAAAATAATTAAAATATGTGGCAAATTATATCATTAAAAAAATCAATAGGCAAAGAGTAAATTAGGAATAGATATTTAAAGCAAATAGTTAAAGAATTGATATCCAGTCTTCAGATATGTATTACAAATTGATAAAAAAAAAAAAGAATTTCACCAGAAATGAGAAAGTTCAGTTGATTAATAAGTACATGAAAATTTTCTCAAATTCCCCAGTCAGAGAAATGTAAATAAAAGTAACAGTGGATTACTATTTCTCACTAGAATAGATGATGAAGTGTATTTTTACTTGGTTTTGGAGAAGTTACAGCCTTGAAACAGTCTGTCAACATATTTTAAAATCAAATTGAAAACTTTATTCTTTGACCCAATAAACACACTTCTGAGAATATATTTGATAGAGATAAAGGTTATATGTACAAAATTGTTTATTACAGAATAGTCTGTAGTGGCAAACACTGGAAAATAATAGAAAAATGGGAAAATTAACTATGACATAATCAACAATGGGTTATTACATAGTTATGTGAACACTAGATTATTTGGAGGAATTTTCCTGCGATAAAAGCTATATGCAGAGAAGTATATATGATATGATCCATTTTTGTAGAAAGAAAGGCCAAGATGTGTGTGTGTGTGTGTGTGTGTGTGTTTTGTGTGTGCCTAAGGAGATAAATGAAAATGAACATAAACACACATTCTTATACAAAATAGTTTGGCTGTTACATAACTGCATTCCTTTGGGAAATTGAAACTTTCTTCTCCAGCTCCACATACTGCTTCCCCTCAAAAACAAAGGAATAAGCAATACAAAAAATTAAAGTGCAGCCTCCACTGGACACCACATTGGACTTTTGAATTATTCCCATTATATCTAAGTCCATCAAGTTGCCGAAATAACATGACTATGCCCCTGTATAAGGAAGGGAATCTTGCACTAGATTTAACAGCACAGTCAAAATTTATTTATTCACCCTTTTTTTCAACAACAGTTTTCACCTAAAAATATTTAGTGTCGCCACTGAATCATGCAGTTTAGAGTCTAACATGATCAATGAGACATGGCCCACGTCCTAATCTATGAGTAGATGCCAGGCACATGAGAAGATTATCATGTACTGGACGGAAGTCACCATGACAGGGGAATTAGAGTCCTGAGGGAGCCCAGAAGAGATTGAAAAGCCAGTCAGAAACAAGCCAAGCTTATTTTCTTTCTATCCATTCTTTGAAAAGATCTTAGGAATTAAAGCCTTTGTTTATTTTGCAATGTGGTTTGCAGTGAATTCATCTTTAGTATATCAGTATATTACTGAGTTGAATTTTAGCAATGTTAATGTCATTTTAAATAATATGTACAGTCAAGATTTTTATAGAACACTTTCCTTTGTTCATCGAATACTCCATTCCTTGTTCCTGGAACATCTAGAATTTGGGGAACTTTAGGTTTATTCATGAGAATAGTTATATATTTTTGTGTATGAAAAAAAGTGTAAGGGACGAATTTTATTTATTCATCAAAATGAAAACTTGTTCATGGGTTCATTATACTATCTGCATAGTATAATATAATATACGAGTAATTTTCTTTTCTTAAAACTGAATCTCATTTTTACACGTGTGTGTGTATATATGGATGGATGGATGGATAGATAGATGGGGCAACATGACCTTATTTTATACATAACAGTGAATTTCAGTTTAAGAAAATTAACTCTTCCAACCAAGTGGGGCTGGTTATTTCTTGTTCACAGCCATATGCAGTTCCAAAGCTTATGAGGTTGGGGCTTTTAAACTTTATCATGTCCTATTTTTAAATCTATAAATTTGATTTTGGAAAACCCTGTTAAAATATGAACAAAAAGATCTATGTATATTCAATATATTTAAAATAACCTACAGTTTCCTGATAATTTAAGAGTTCATTTGACAAAGGCAGAGATGGCTTCATGGGTATGGGGTATGAACTCATAGTTGCAGAGGGACCCACTTCCAGGAGGACCCTGTGCTTGTTATAAAGCTCAGCTGCTGCTATCTTCACATTCCTAGTAATTTTATCCATGAAGTTATGTTTTGTAAGTGAAGTCCCCTGGGACAGTGGGGCATGAACGTGAGCAGCCGCTCTGCGCACACAGGTTCAGGCCTGTAGGCACAGTAGGCAACACAGAAACCGAGCACTTGGCCTGACAGCCAGGGGCGGCACAAATGCATGCCTCAGCAGTCTGAAATGCTGTGTCCCCCGTGTGCCTGAGCCAGAACTGGGCCAGAACGCCAGTGGCCACAGCAATCCCCAAAGCAACAGCAGTGACTGTGGGGGGCAGGAGTGACTCCCCCAGGCCAGCAGGGACAGGAATCTTGGTGAGAGAGCAGCTGCCTCTCAGTCCCAGGATCCTGTCCCTGCAGTATCTACACAGATATTGAATTTTCTGCCTCAATTCCAAGATAATACTTGGGGACCTCTGATGGTAAACTTTGTCAATAAATTATTACAAAACAGGGAGGACACATGGATATTGCATAGCAATATAATATAATATATATTTTATAATTATAATAATATTATTTTATTTTATAATATAATATTATAATATATTATAATACTTATAATATTGTATAGCATATCAGGGTGTTATTAGAATTCTTCACAGTTTATAATGTCCAGTTTTGAAAACTCCTGCAACATTGCAAAGCAAATATCCACCAGCCTAGAAATACAGATTAAATTTAAAGATCATCACATTTGATGAAAAAATAACACTATTTTCGTATGAAACTTTAAATGAACCAATGATTAACAAAGAAGACAATTTTTAATTAAATTTTCCTTATAATAGAAAATAAAGGAATAAAATACATAAATAGGCATTTTGGATTATAGGCAAATCATGAAACTACTTTTGGTTTCGTGCACAACCTCAGCAAGTTACAGGAAATGTCAGAGGAAATATTAAAATGTCAATGCATACATTTACATTCAACATTAAATTCAATATACAGTGTAAAGGATCTTTGTTGTGATGGAATTGTTCTGTATCTTCACTGTGGTGATGAATACATAAACTTATACATGTGATAAAATTGTATAAAACTAACTACACACCCAAATGAGTACCAGTAAATTGGTAAAATATGAATGAGATCAGTGGATTGTACCCATGTCAGTTTCCTGGTTGTAACATTGTACAACATCGTCAGCATGTCACCATTTGGGATAAAAGGTGCATGGGTTCTCTATTATTTCTTATAATTTGCATGTTAATCTACAGTTATCTTAAAATAAAAAGTTTAATTAAAAAATCACATTCATGAAACTAATTTGTATGAACAGTGAAATCTTCACTGAAAAATTGTTCCATTAGAATCATCAGCTCCAGGGCGCCTGGGTGGCTCAGTTGGTTAGGCGACTGCCTTCGGCTCAGGTCATGATCCTCGAGTCCCGGGATCGAGTCCCGCATCGGGCTCCCTGCTCGGCAGGGAGTCTGCTTCTCCCTCTGACCTTCCTCCCTCTCATGCTCTCTGTCTCTCATTCTCTCTCTCTCAAATAAATAAATAAAATCTTTAAAAAAAAAAAAAAGAATCATCAGCTCCAAATGTACTAAAATTTGTATGTTAAATCAGAAATTTATCTCAATGTTGTCCCAATGTATAAAATACTCTTAATAGCCCTAGTAATAGTTGCATCAACAGAAAGATCTTCTTTAAAAGTTCTCAAAAACTATCAGAAATTATTTATAATCTTGCATTAGCCAAAACAAATGATGTAACTTACAATTATATAATTGAAAATGAAATTGCTAAATGTATCAATTTTGAAGACCTAAGGAATGAATTTGCAGAAAATTAAGCCAGAAAAATTATATGATCAATCAATATACCACAATAATACAGTTTTTCTATTTATTGTATTATATATAATTGACACAAAAATGTTATTCTTTGAAATTTATAAATTTCTGTTGTTACTCATCTACCACTATTACTATTATAAGTAATAAAATATTTTTAAAGGGAAAAAATTATGTATTATTATCTTTAACAGCACTTTTTCCCCCTACATTTTGAATGAAAGGGCCCCAAATTTTCATTTTGCACAGGGCCTTATAAATTATGAAAGTCTTGGGCCATGAGGTTTGATACAAACTGATCCTAAGAATCCTTTAAGTTTTATCAAAGGGTAGATATATTGAATAGCTTATTTTTGTAGAATTGAGCTTGGAATAAATTTTTGAAAGGACTCAGAAATTTCATGCAATAACTATTCTCAGAAGTCAGCTTCTTTTTGTCTAGAGGGTTTGCCAAGATATTATTTTGCTTATTTTATTTTATTTTATTATATTATTTTATAAAAAGCCAACAAGATTCATCCATCATCAGTCCTGACATTTGAATTCTCACTTACATTACTCTGAGAGAGGGCTTCAAGGAAGTCTTCCCATTTATCAGAACTGCGTTTCCAAAATATGTTTATTTTTCATTTAAGAAATATAGAGTTAAGGACTATGCAAATATTTCGATTTGGATTTTCTAAAATCTAAACATCGTAGTTTTGATAAAAATTCTTATACTTAGGCCCATTGGCTTCACGTTTTTGCAACGTTTCTCAGCTTGCAAATACATTGCTAGAAAATGACTAGATTGCCTAGAAACTTTGGAATGAGCCCATCAGCATTCATTCTTGGCATTTTTATATGACAGTCACACCACTGTCCCAAAAGAAATTTTTGTTTTAAAAACAACAAACCTAAAACTGATGTTTGGGATGCACATATATTAACAGTAGATTATTTCTGTTTCCTAGTGGTAGGCAAGCCTTGAAAAACATCAAGTCATTTGAGTAGTGATGAAGAAGTATCTGTGTAAATGTTCCATTACAGGGATGTTTCTCCATACTCATTCTCTAATGTTTTTCTGTACAGGTCACATTCACTTTTCATTCCACAATTGTGATGGCTCAGCCTGTTTTCTTTTTTCTCTTTGGTTCCAGAATGACTCGTGGGGAAAGCAGTATTCATATGCACTCTTCAAAGCTATGAGTCACATGCTGTGCATCGGGTATGGAGCCCAGGCCCCAGTCAGCATGTCGGACCTCTGGATTACCATGCTGAGCATGATCGTTGGGGCCACTTGCTATGCCATGTTTGTCGGCCATGCCACAGCTTTAATCCAGTCTTTGGATTCCTCCAGGCGGCAGTATCAAGAGAAGGTAATTTGTTTTATTGCTAATATCTTCAACCAGCTAGTTTGCAAATCTAACTAATAGTGTTCAAGGTAACTAAACTATCATTCTATCAAAAATATAATGAAATAAAACATATAAAGCAGGAAAACACAATCTTTGATATTTTGCAGTTTCTTCAAGATGCTTGTCATAGCTGTCATTTGTTTCCCATTTCTTTCCTGAATAGCCCTTTTTTAAAAAATCTGAATTTACATTCACAGAAAAAATAGTTATGTGTTTGAGAATACATGAAGCTGATTTAAAGTATTACCATCGATCATGTTCTATCATATTTCAACAGGTAAAATAATATGCAGCCTTCTCTAGTATATGTTAGGAAAATATGTTAGAGATTCAATGGAACTAGGCAGCCATTGCACATGTCCCTCTGTGTTTCTCTGCATTATAATCATAATTTATATTAAAATCCATATGCTTTGCTGAACATATGTTTCTCTTCTATCTAGATAAGTCATCACACCCTCTAGTCTTAAAAATGCATATTAACAGCTGCTATCATGCGTTCTTATGCATGACGTGTTAATTAAAATGATTGCTGCTCTAAACTATTCTCAAAACAGAGAGAAAAAGTAAATATATGCGATGATATATTCATTGGATTCTTTTTTCATATGCGGAATTATTTTGTCTGGGGTTAAACCCTGGGGAATCGGACAGTACATGTATATTTGACCAAACATCATTAACTTTCCGACAGATAAATAAGAATATTTCATAACTGAAGGAAGGATTTATAATGTAGAAGTTTAGTTGTACACCTTGCCAAAGAGGATGTCTGAAAGTAATGATTAAAATAGTTCTAGAATACTTCTCCGAGTGAGTGATAACAGGCTAGACTCATAAATACCTACAAAATAGCCAAAGATTGTTTCAGTTGTTGCTTTATTTACAGAAGTTTTCAACACTATAATCACGCAATAGGAGAAAAGGAACCCAGATTCTTTATTTCCCTTGATGTAATTACACTGCCACCAACTATTGCAATGAGCAAGTTGGTATTTTATTACCAAAGTAATGAAAAGATGAACCACCAAAATTGCTTCGAGGTACATTTTAAAATAAAGCCTTCAATTAAATTAGAAAGAACAAAGCACACAGTAAGAGAGGAGACTTTATACAATGTTGACTTTGATTGAAAATTATATACTCAAAGGAATTTGGGCTCACTTTATGGGGATTTAAGATAAGACTACAACAAGGTATATGTTTCTATTATATACTGTTTTTTCTCTTCCAGTTGACATTGCCTTTTTTAAAAAAAATTTATTATGTTATGTTAATCACCATACATTACATCATTAGTTTTTGATGTAGTGTTCCATGATTCATTGTTTGTGCATAACACCCAGTGCTCCATGCAGAACGTGCCCTCTTTAATACTCATCACCAGGCTAAGCCATCCCCTCACCCCCCTCCCCTCTAGAACCCTCAGTTTGTTTCTCAGAGTCCATCGTCTCTCATGATTCATCTCCCCCTCCGATTCCCCCCTTCATTCTTCCCCTACTGCTATCTTCTTCTTCTTTTTTAACATATAATGTATTATTTGTTTCAGAGGTACAGATCTGTGATTCAACAATCTTACACAATTCACAGTGCTCACCATAGCACATACCCTTCTCAATGTCTATCACCCAGCCACTCCATCCCTCCCACCCCCCACCACTCCAGCAATCCTCAGTTTATTCCTAAGATTAAGAATTCCTCATATCAGTAAGATCATATGATACATGTCTTTCTCTGATTGACTTATTTCGCTTAGCATAATACCCTCTAGTTCCATCCATGTCATTGCAAATGGCAAGATTTCATTCCTTTTGATGGCTGCATAATATTCCATTGTATATATATGCACCACATCTTCTTTATCCATTCATCTATCAATGGACATCTTGGCTCTTTCCATAGTTTGGCTATTGTGGACATTGCGGAGGCACGTACCCCTTTGGATCACTACATTTGTATCTTTGGGGTAAATACCCAGTAGTACAATTGCTGGATCGAAGGGTAGCTCTATTTTCAACTTTTTGAGGAATCTCCATACTGTCTTCCAGAGTGGCTGCACCAGCTTGCATTCCTATCAACAGTGTAGGAGGGTTCCCCTTTCTCTGCATCCCCACCAACATCTGTCATTTCCTGACTTGTAAATTTTAGCCATTCTGACTGGTGTGAGGTGGTATCTCATTGAGGTTTTGATTTGGATTTCCCTGATGCCGATCGATGTTGAGCACTTTTTCATGTGTCTGTGGGCCATTTGGATGTCTTATTTGGAAAAATGTTTGTTCATGTCTTCTGCCCATTTCTTATCATTTGTCCTTTGGGTGTTGAGTTTAAGAAGTACTTTATAGATTTTGAATACTAGCCCTTTATCTGATATGTCATTTGCAAATATCTTCTCCCATTCTGTCGGTTGTCTTTTGGTTTTGTTGACTGTTTCTTTTGCTGTGCAAAAGCTTTTTATCTTGATGAAGTCCCAATAGTTCATTTTTGCCCTTCCTTCCCTTGCCTTTGGTGATGTTTCTAGGAAGAAGTTGCTGCAGCTGAGGTCGAAGAGGTTGCTGCCTGTGTTCTCTCCTTTAGGATTTTGATGGATTCCTGTCTCACATTTAGGTCTTTCATCCATTTGGAGTCTATTTTTGTGTGTGGTGTAAGGAAATGGTCCAGTTTCATTCTTCTGCATGTGGCTGTCCAATTTTCCCAACACCATTTGTTGAAGAGACTGTCTTTTTTCCGTTGGACATTCTTTCCTGCTTTGTCGAAGATTAGTTGACCATAGAGTTGAGGGTCCATTTCTGGGCTCTCGATTCTGTTCCATTGATCTATGTGTCTGTTTTTGTGCCAGTACCATACTGTCTTGATGATTATAGCTTTGTAATGGAGCTTGAAGTCCAGAATTGTGATGCCACCAGCTTTACTTTTCTTTTTCAACATTCCTCTGGCTATTCGAGTTTTTTTCTGGTTCCATACAAATTTTAGGATTGTTTGTTCCATTTCTTTGAAAAAAGTGGAGGGTATTTTGATGGAGATTGCATTGAATGAGTAGATTGCTCTAGGTAGCATTGACATCTTCACAATATTTGTTCTTCCAATCCATGAGCATGGAACTTTTTTCCATTTCTTTGTGTCTTCCCCAATTTCTTTCATGAGTAATTTATAATTTTCTGAGTATAGATTCTTTGCCTCTTTGGTTAGATTTATTCCGAGGTATCTTATGCTTTTGGGTGCAATTGTAAATGGAATAGACTCCTTAATTTCTCTTTCTTCTGTCTTGTTGTTGGTGTATAGGAATGCCACTGATTTCTGTGCATTGATTTTATATCCTGCCATTTTACTGAATTCCTGTATGAGTTCTAGCAGTTTTGGGGTGGAGTCTTTGGGGTTTTCCACATAAAGTATCATATCATCTTCAAAGAGTGAGAGTTTCACTTCTTCTTTGCCGATTTGGATGCCTTTCATTTCTTCTTGTTGTCTGATTGCTGTGGCTAGGACTTCTAATAGTATGTTGAATAGCAGTGGTGATAGTGGACATCCCGGCCGTGTTCCTGACCTTAGGGGGAAAGCTCTCAGTTTTTCCCCATTGAGAATGATATTCGCTGTGGGTTTTTCATAGATGGCTTTTACGATACTGAGGTATGTACCATCTATCCCTATACTCTGAAGACTTTTGATCAAGAAAGGATGCTGTGCTTTGTCAAAT
Organism: Neomonachus schauinslandi; assembly: GCF_002201575.2. NCBI lineage: Eukaryota > Metazoa > Chordata > Mammalia > Carnivora > Phocidae > Neomonachus > Neomonachus schauinslandi. Next base: position 115,553,568 of record NC_058409.1, read on the forward strand.
GCTTTTTCTGCATCTATTGAGAGGATCATATGGTTCTTGTTCTTTCTTTTATTAATGTATTGTATCACATTGATTGATTTGTGGATGTTGAACCACCCTTGCAGCCCAGGGATAAATCCCACTTGGTCGTGGTGAATAATTCTTTTAATGTACTGTTGGATCCTATTGGCTAATATTCTGGTGAGAATTTTTGATCCATGTTCATCAAGGATATTGGTCTGTAATTCTCCTCTTTGATGGGGTCTTTGTTTTGGGGATCAAGGTAATGGTGGCCTCATAAAACGAGTTTGGAAGTTTTCCTTCCATTTCTATTTTTTGGAACAGTTTCAGAAGAATAGGTATTTATTCTTCTCTAAATGTTTGGTAGAATTCCCCTGGGAAGCCATCTGGCCTTGGGCTTTTGTTTGTTGGGAGATTTTTGATGACTGCTTCAATTTCCTTAGTGGTTATAGGTCTGTTCAGGTTTTCTATTTCTTCCTGGTTCAGTTTTGGTAGTTGATACATCTTTAGGAATGCATCCATTTCTTCCAGATTATCTAATTTGCTGGCATATAGTTGCTCATAATATGTTCTTATAATTGTTTGTATTTCCTTGGTGTTGGTTGTGATCTCTCCTCTTTCATTCATGATTTTATTTATTTGGGTCATTTCTCTTTTCTTTTTGTTAAGTCTGGCCAGGGGTTTATCAATCTTATTAATTCTTTCAAAGAACCAGCTCCTAGTTTCATTGATCTGTTCTACCGTTCTTTTGGTTTCTATTTCATTGATTTCTGCTCTGATCTTTATTATTTTTCTTCTGCTGGGTTTAGGCTTTATTTGCTGTTCTGTCTCTAGCTCCTTTAGGTGTAGGATTAGGTTGTGTATTTGAGACCTTTCTTGTTTCTTGATAAAGGCTTGTATTGCTATATACTTTCCTCTTTGGACTGCCTTTCTGCATCCCAAAGATTTTGAACAGTTGTGTTTTCATTTTCATTTGTTTCCATGAATTTTTTTAATTCTTCTTTAATTTCCTGGTTGACCCATTCATTCTTTAGTAGGATGCTCTTTAGCCTCCATGTATTTGAGTTCTTTCCGACTTTCCTCTTGTGATTGAGTTCTAGTTTCAAAGCATTGTGGTCTGAAAATAGGCAGGGAATGATCCCAGTCTTTTGGTACCGGTTGAGACCTGATTTGTGACCTAGGATGTGATCTATTCTGGAGAATGTTCCATGGGCACTAGAGAAGAATGTGTATTCTGTTGCTTTGGGATGGAATGTTATGAATATGTCTGTGAAGTCCATTTGGTCCAGTGTGTCATTTAAAGTCTTTATTTCCTTGTTGATCTTTTGCTTAGATGATCTGTCCATTTCAGTGAGGGGGGTGTTAAAGTCCCCCACTATTATTGTATTGTTGTTGATGTGTTTCTTTGCTTTTGTTATTAATTGGTTTATATAATTGGCTGCCCCCATGTTAGGGGCATAGATATTTACAATTGTTAGATCTTCTTGTTGGATAGACCCTTTAAGTAGGATATAGTGTCCTTCCTCATCTCTTATTACAGTCTTTGGTTTAAAATCTAATTTGTCTGATATAAGGATTGCCACCCCAGCTTTCTTTTGGTGTCCATTAGCATGGTAAATGGTTTTCCACCTCCTCACTTTCAATCTGGGAGTGTCTTTGGGTCTAAAATGAGTCTCTTGCAGACAGCATATTGATGGGTCTTGTTTTTTATCCAATCTGATAGCCTGTGTCTTTTGATTGGGGAATTTAGCCCATTTTACATTCAGGATTCCTATTGAAAGATATGAATTTAGTGCCATTGTATTGCCTGTAAGGTGATTGTTACTGTATATTGTCTGTGTTCCTTTCTGGTCTATGTTACTTTTAGCCATACACTAGAGATTTAGGGTATATTTTGGTCTGTTAGAAGAAACTGTATCCCAAAATTTTAAAGAGAGAATAACTTAATATACACCAAAAATAAGGTTAACTACTATGAAGGGACAGAATATGACTCTAAAAATGAAAAATAAAAAAGATTTTTAAAAAAGGCATTGCTAAGATGGTTAAAAAGGGGAGAAAAGAAAAATTAAAAAAAAATTAAAAAAATTAACTTTGGAAGACTAAAGAATCAGGGAGAAAAAAGCCATGAATTCTATGTGCTGTATTCCCCTAGTGCTGGAGTTCTGCTGTTCTCATTGATCAGTAAACTTGGTCTTGGCTGGCTGTTCTTGCTGACCTTCTGGGGGAGGGGCCTGTTGCCATGGTTCCCAAATGTCTTTGCCGGAGGCGGAATTGCCTGGCCCTTGCCAGGTCGGGCTAAGTAATCTGCTGGGTTTTGCTCTCAGGAGCTTTTGTTCCCTGCGTGCTTTCTGCACAGCTTTGGAGGACGAGAGTGAAATGGCGGCCTCCCAATCTCCACCCCGGAGGAGCCGAGCACTCGGGGCCCCGCTCCTCAGTGGACCCCCAGAGAAAAGCAGTCAGTCACTCCCGTCTCCCCGGTCTCCGGCTGCACTCTGTGCTCACCCGGCCCTTGACCGAGCGTTTCTATCTCTGGCCCACAACCCCGTGTGGAGTCTCCAAACCCAGCAGATCCCTGCAGTGCACTCCCATGCCGCTCCTCCCAGAGGAGGAAGGGCAGTCTCCCTGGATCTGACGCTTGTTGGGTCCCTGCTGGAGGAGCAGTGGCCTGACTGTGCCGCTGATCACGGTTTATGGCAACCCTGAGCTGAGAGCCCATGCCCTGGCTCCGTCTCTGCAGCCGGCTTCCCTGCTCCGATACCTGGGAGCTCTGCTGCACTCAGGCACCCCCAGGCTTTCTGTGACCCCAAAGGTCCTGAGACCACACTGTCCCAGCGAGGGTTCCACCCCCCACTTAGCCACTGGAGCTACTGAGTCCCTCAGTAGAGCTGACTTCTAAATGTTCCTATTTTGTGATCTGCTGCTCTATCACTTGCCGGTAGCAGCTGATGGAGGCTCCCTCCCCCCACCATCTAGCTTCCTGAATATGGCCTCGGATTCACTTCTCTGCACGTCCTACCTTCCAGAAGGTGGTCGCTTTTCTGTTCAGAGAGTTGCTGCTATTCTTTTCTTCGATCTCCTGTTGAGTTCGTAGGTATTCAGATGGTTTGATCCCTATCTACCTGAATTCCTGGGACCAGACAAAATTTAGGTCTCCTACTCCTCTGCCATCTTGCTCCTTCCCCTGACATTGCTTTAAAAAAAAAAAAAAAAGCTCTTTTCCCATCTGTTTTTTGTCTGTATCATTGGTACATATTTTTCTTAAAAACAAACACATCTTCAATTTCCAGTGTTGCATTTCTTACCATTGTATTGCGTAATAAGTGAATTCACTGTTTTTATGTTCTTAAACCTGCTTTAGGGACGCCTGGGTGGCTCAGTCGGTTAAGCGTCTGCCTTCAGCTCAGGTCATGATCCCAGGGTCCTGGGATCAAGTCCCGCATCGGGCTCCCTGCTCTGCGGGGAGCCTGCTTCTCCCTCTGCCTCTGCCTCTCTCTCTCTATCTCTCATGAATAAATAAATAAAATCTTTAAAAAAAACCCTGCTTTATAAGCCAAGTATAACTTGGAGATCCAATTCATTCAACTATGCAGTCATAGGCTTTTATAAGCAAAGATACTAAGATGCCTGCAATATTTCAAGTCATCATGTTCTTGATATTACAAAGGGCTTTAACAGAAGGCAAGCATACTGAGGTAATCTTTTACTTTCTGACATATGGAGCAATCTAATCAGAAAGAGCTGATTATAAGTGTATATATATATATATATGGATTTCCTTATTCTGGATGTTTCATATAAATGCAGTTATACAGTATATGACCTTTCAAGTGTTTTCAAGGTTCATCAAAATTGTATCATGTCAGTGCTTAATTACTTTTTTTGGCTCGTTAATATCCCATTGTATGGATATATTGCATTTTGTTTATCCATTCATCAGTTGATGGATGTTTGAGTTGTTTCCTCCTTTGGCTATCAGGAATAGAGCTGCTCTTAACATTTGAATACAAGTATAATTTGAGTATCTGTTTTCATTTCTTTTATTTTTTTTATTTTTTATTTTTTTAAAGATTTTATTTATTTATTCATGAGAGACAGAGCGAGAGAGAAAGGCAGAAGGAGAAGCAGGCTCCCAAGCTGCAGGGAGCCCGATGCGGGACTCGATCCCAGGACCCTGAGATCATGAACTGAGCCGAAGGCAGACGCTTAACCATCTGAGCCACCCAGGCGCCCTGTTTTCATTTCTTTTAGATATGTACGTAGGAGTGGAATTGCTGGGTCATATAATAATTCCATGTTTAACTTTTTGAGGAACTGCTTTTCTTTTGTAGTTAATATTTACCTTTAGGTGTATTGGAACCATCTGCCATGGATGACTATAAAATTAACATTGATATTGTTTTCACTTCCATATACCCATTAATAACATATTTTTGATGTAAAAAAAGTGAGAGTGCCAGTATATTTTATAGTAGCCATTCAGAATGCACTGGTGTTCAACCCACCTAATCGGACCCAGAATTCACACCTAGACATAACACTCTATTGTCTCTCCATCACTCACCATACTGCTGGGCTCCAGTGAAAGTATTGATCTAATCTAGTCTACTGCACTTGTCTCCTGCCAGTCATCTGGCCCACTGTGTATGTCTGGAATCTGAGTCATTTAATTCTGCCTTCCTAGGGAACATCTGTTCATTTGGGGTCTCCCAACCTGAAGTTGTTCTATCATCCTAAGCAGTAACAGTCGGTCCTCTGATTATGAGATCCTTACCTAAACAATTTACCAATGATAATAATCTGACAGGGCTAGAGTATCATCATCGTCATCATCATCATCATCTTTCTTAATGAAAAAATTACAGTGATCTTCACAGTGTAGCATTGCAGATTAAACTCTGACTTGAATCACAATGTATGTTGCTGATTTCATGGGTCATCATGTTTTGTGTTCTATGACATTTCAGACAGCCACATTTTCCCCTTCTGTCAGATATGGAGACTTTATAATGTGAGACAGGTGGCATTTAAAATGTGCCTCTCCTGATGTTCTGCTCTGGATTACTAGCAAGCTTCAAACTTTCTATAACTGGTAGACTGAGTAAGCTCAACTTCAGAAATAGCCAAAAGCAATCATATTTTTTGTTTTCAGTTGTCACTTTAAGTTTATTTAGAGAAGGTCATCTTTTCTGAACAAATAAAATCCCTCCCCCAGAACTTTTTGGGGCGAGAAGCCGGAAATGAAGAAAGTAGATATATTCCATAGGCTCTCTTCTCTCTCCTTCATAAGCCTATGACAAGCTGCTGTTTGTCATCAGGGAGAAGACACAAGGAGGGAGGAAAAGGAAGGGAAGAGGAAGTTTTAATCACCTGCTACTAGTGTCCTTTGGTGGATATGGCAGATGATTAAGCCTGACGCTTCCTTTATGAGATCCTTTGGGCTCTTCTGGTAACACCCATCGAGTCTCTCTCCTGCACTTCCCTAGATGAGATCCTATAAATTGAGTAGTTATCTCCAATCTCTTTCTGCTCTGGGCTTCTTGCTCGGCCAGGTGGTACTCTTGGACAGGACCCAAGATGTAACACTGGCTCCACTGTATGGCTCAGATCTGGTCCACAGAGAGGCACCCCTGCATCCCTCTCTTAACCCATCCCTCAGTACTCAGCTGCCTCCACCACCAAAGCAATGAGGAGCCTGTGTCTAGCCTTCTCCAGTTCCTTGGCAAGCATCAGACCCTGTCCACAAGTTATTTATGTGTTCTCATATGTGATTCAAACCCCAGATCCATGCCTCCCAATTATGTGACCTTAGTTCAGAGATCCCCAAGTGATTTTCTTGAAGCTGTACCCCAGGTCAAGTGTTAGAAGGTATAGGGGGCTGGGTAAGGGGCTCATAGCAGAACAGTCACTCTCTCTGAAGAAATCTGCTCACTAATCCCATCAGGAAAATTCTCACTCTACCCTCTCCACCTCTGTGGAGCTTTGATACCTCCAGGAGTCGTGATCCTTGGATCACCATTTACAATTGTAAACCAGTATACGAGAGACCACTTTATATAGGCTGTTAGTAGTTAAGTTCTAGCGGAGTCAGAGTTATATGCAGATTTTCGACTGTGCTAAGGGGTCAGCACCCTTAACCCCCACTTTATTTCAAGGGCCAATGGTATATATAATTGTTCCCTGGCCAAGTAAGTTTGGAAATGTTGATTGAAAAAATGTATCAAAGTGTGGTTTCTTTGGATAAGTGTGTGCACCCTGAACATTTAACTTATTGTGTTTGCCCTTCATGCCAAACCCCCATGTATTTTAATTGATTAGCGTGCACTTTGGAAAACATCTTTCTAGACAAACTCCCCAAAGTGAGTATTCCATTTTTTTAACTGACCTTGGGTGGTTCCTCTCTTTTCTAGATATGTCTGCAGTTCATCTCATCTTCAGGAAGTGAAACTGTTTTTGATCATCCTATGTCTTTATACTACTGCAACTTAGTTCTTCTACTTGGGCAGCCCTGGGGAACCTACTACTATTTTTAGACTTGTCATTCTCTTTCCTGTCGTATAATTATGGTAATAGCAGCTTTTAGGTGTGCAGTTTTCCCTCTGTAATAAGCAAGAATTTTAACACATACACAGTATGAATTTAGAATAAGAAATTTCCCACTCACCTTGGTATACTTGATGTACATGAAAGATTTTTTTTTAAAGACACATTTATTCAGCAAAGACTATTACATTTAGCAGTCAACAGCATGGGTGCCAAAAAAAAAAAAAACTGCATTAAAACCCTTTGTTGGGATGCTTTACACTTTTCACAGAACAGAAACTAAAATAGCCTGTTATATAATTAGTCACAAATACAGTCCTTGAGTTCTTTGCCCATACACATGAGTACTGTCTAAAACATGTCTTCTTTGTAGCAGCTAGGCCCTGCCACCACTGTGCTTGGCCAAGTTCACAAATCTATTGTAACCTGTAGCTTCCCTGTCACTTCCCTGGCTCTCCTCTCTTGCTAAGCTTTGTTTCCTGGCAGTAATGAAAACCTTCTGCCACTGCCATAGCTACTGCTGCTGCTAGAACCACTATAACCACCTTGGTTTCCTGGTTTGGCAAAGTATTGGCCTCCACCACCATGGGAGCCAGAGCTTCTGCCTCCAAAAATTTCCTCCTTTCATGGCTCCAAAATTTGAAGATTGATTGTTGTAATTGCCAAAATCATTATAGCTTCTGCCACCTCCAGAGGTGCTCCAGAGCTGCTTCCATCATTACCAAACCCATTATAGGCATCCCCACTGCCACCATATCTGCCACCACCTCAATAAGCCGTCAAAGCCCCCTCACCCACTGAAGTTTCCTCCACAACCAAAGTTGTCATTCCCATCAAAACCTCCATGACCACCACCAAAGTTTCTGGAACCACTTCAACCTCTTTGGTCAGATGAAGCACTACCCATCTCTTGCTTTCTCTTGCATAGGGCTTTCCTTACCTCACAGTTGTGGCCATTCACAGTGTGGCATCTTTGAATGACAGTCTTGTGTACAGAGTTGTGGTCATCAAATGTTACAAAAATAAAGCCTCTCTTTGTGCCACTGCCTCGGTCAATCATGATTTCAATCACTTCAATTTTCCCGTACGGTTAAAAATAATATCTTAGATGGTGTTCTTCAGTGTCTCCTTTCATGCCACCAACAAAAATCTTTTTCACAGTTAAATGGGCACCAGGTCTTTGAGGATCTTCTCTTGAGACAGCCCTCTTTGGTTCCACAACTCTTCCATCCACCTTGTGTGGCCTGGCATTCATGGCTACCTCCACCTCCTCCACAGTGGCATACATGACAAACCCAAAGCCTCTGGAGCTCTTGGTGTTTGGATCTCTCATTACCACACAGTCTGTAAGCACTCTCCATTGTTCAAAATGGCTCCTGAGACTCTCATCGGTTGTTTTAAACCCTCTGACGAAGAGCTTCCACAGGTATTCAGGCTTTTGGGGAGACTCTGACTTAGACATGGCAACAGTGGGAGAGGAGACTTTAATGATGCTTACTCGGTGGCATCCGTGAGCAGAAAGCCATGAAAGATTTTTAATGTGAAGTTTGAATATGACCAAAGAATCACTTTAATTATATGAGGGAATTATCAAATTGAAATACCTTTATACACTGAATAGCTTCCTGAATCCAGGAAGCAGAGTGTATAAATCCAAGACAGGTGCAGGAATGATTTTTTTTTAAATAGACTATGCTTTCTAATGGTAGAGCACAAGGCAGTGAGCCAGTGCTACTCCAGGCTTCCAATATTGATTATGTTCTATAAAATTTTTTAAATGTCATATTCTCAATTTAATAATGATAAGAAATTTAAAAGCTAAATTTATCCAAAAGAACAATGATAAAATTTTCTTCATCTCTGCAAGAGTTTATATGATGCTCATTAAAGGCCCTTTGGAAAAAGAAGGTACGGTTTAATATAAGTAGTCTCTCAATCATAGAAGTGAATTTTAAGTAATCCTGTATGAAACTACATCACATTATATAGTTTTGTGTAATCATACCTAAAACATAATATTCTAAATCTAGTCATTCCAGGCAAATGTTTTTTCTTGGTTTTAGTTAAAAATCCATAGATCCTTATTCTTTCCTCGTAAATGAAGAACTATAATCAGGACTGTCACATTTCTTATTCCATAGAAATCTTTTTTTTTCTTTTCTAATCAGTCTAATCTTCCAAATTTGTGTAAAGCTAATGGTATGACCAGAGACAAAAAGCTAGGCACCAAGACCTGCTCTCATTTTCAATCCACTCAAATCTCATTTGCAATAAAGTAGACTTCATATCAGTTAGATAAAGTTATTATGGTTAATATAGACATTTTCTTGGTAATATGCCCTTCAAAAATAATTTGAGTAGAGGAAGAATGATGCCAAATCAACTTTTAAACTCTTACAGATCTCTCAACCAAACCTCATTTCCAGCCAAATAATTATTGTTCTCTCAACAAACCAAATGAGTGTGACTTGCTACACCCTTCATCCTACCCTTTTATATATTTTTACCCCTTTCACTGTTTACATAGGTTCTGCCTTTCCCTTTGGAGGGCTGTGACATCTTCTCTGATCATCTCAACCTATAGTAATCTATTTATTGTGTATATTTTATCTGTCAGGAGAGTATAAGCACCATATTGGGAATACCTGTTTCTCAGCTATTGTGTCATTCAGCCTTGTACATAGAAACCTCAGTATTATGATGCTGAGGACCCAACAGTACTCAGATGGGACAGTGAGGATTTAGAATGTTTATAGTCCGGCCTTTATTCTAACATAAATAGGACTAACAGTTCATAATTTGAACTTTTCTGAATGCTGCCACTTGAGTATACATGAGCACATCTTTAAAAAATATTTGTTATGTGGGGCGCCTGGGTGGCTCAGTTGGTTAAGCGACTGCCTTCGGCTCAGGTCATGATCCTGGAGTCCTTGGATCGAGTCCCGCATCGGGCTTCCTGCTCGGCAGAGAGTCTGCTTCGTCCTCTGACCCTATCCCCTCTCAGGTGTTCTCTCTCTCTCATTCTCTCTCTCTCAAATAAATAAATAAAATCTTTAAAAAAAAATATTTGTTATGTTATTTATTTACTTGTATATAAACATAAAGATATTGCCTCACATGTTATAGCAAGTACTTGCTTATGTATTATACGTACGTATTTAGCTTAAACATACATAAAAACTTAATTTTCAATATGCTTTCCCCTCTGGAATTCTGAGATTTATTTCTCTGTAAGTGAAAGGTATATTATCTAAGTGCCTTTCATCGGGGTTGACGCAATTTCTTAGTTTCTGTGTTGATCAGGATTGTGTTCTCCTTTACGACATGATGGAACCCATTGTCTCAAACAGATGGATGGGAGAGTTTATCACTGCTGTCATGTAATTCTGAGTCTTAAAAAAAACAAAAACAAACTATGACTAGAGCAAAGAGGAACAATTGAGAGTAGTGACTACATAGTTTGTAGGTAATTCTATTATTCAGTTAAAAAGAAAAGAAGAACAGTTACATCCTGCTTTTCAACCTATCTTCATTATCAAGAAATTTAGTCAGTTGAGCTGCTAATTTGATTGATTTTGTAAGCTATGATAGTATTTGTCTTCAGAAAAGCTAAGAGGCTTTGAAGTTATAATGATCTGGACCTTGGAATGTCAAATTGACCCAATGCTTAAATTAAAAATGGCTTGATGCCTTCATTTTGATTGGGAACATTTTGGGGGGGGAGATGTAGCTCTAAAATCCATGTGCATTCAGCAAAATGTTTCACTTGCTTTTCTTCCTTATTCGTAAAAGCTTTCTTCCTTCCTTTACAAATGAGAATGCCATGAGCACAACTCCCACATGGTTCCTTAATTAGTCAGAAAGATTTCCAATTCCGCTATACCATATATTTTTGCTTCCCAGGAGCTGAATTTTACGTACTCTGGTATGTTAAAGTGGTAGTACTGCCAAATGTTCTCAGGCCAAGGAGATCCTACGACTGGGACTATCTTCGAGATTTTCTGCTAGAAAAACAGCAGTGCAGTAGCCCTTGGGTTAGCTTCATGTGGCCACTTGAGCTGCTAACAAATCAGGCTCCTGGCAGAATGATGATACTTTACATTTTCAGCTGAGAAAAAAATTTTCTTACATTAACTAAGTACTGTAATAAAGATCAGGACAGGTAAAGGGAGGGAGTTTGAGGCTGTTAATTTAACAAAAGTGAAAAACAGAATTTTGCCAATTCTAAATCTCTCATACCACTGATTTTTGACCAATCTTTGTATTTTAATATATCCCACTGGGAGATATGGTATCCCTTTTCACTCAGTGATACTTTCTGTAACAATATTCTATGTGATAGGCTAAAATTTCCCATATCTTTATTGTTAGTATTCATGGTTTCAGGACTGTACAAAGTGGTAAAAATTGGTTCTCAGCAATACTTCATTTAATTCTTTGCCATTTACATTTATCATTTATAGCTCATCTGACAGCTTCTTGTAATAGCTCTAAAGTAGAGTTGCATTTTCTACCATTCTTCTTCTTTGATTGATCTATTGACTTAATTTTTTAGAAATATTTGAATTTTCATTTGAATGTACTCCCTGAAGTTCGCTTTCAAGTGTTTTGCTGTATTGTATTTCTGCCCCTTCCATATCATAAGACATAAATACACTATTAAGCACTTTCACAGGGCGGAAGCTTGGTCACCAGGGATCCACTAATCTGACAAGAACGCACATGGATAAGAATTACTGAATGTTACTTGTATTTGCTTAGTCAGGTCATTGGGAACAATTTGAAATAGGCCTTAAAGAATGCAGGGGAAATCAGCAGGCAGAGATAGTCACTATGAGAAAAATGTCTCCCAGAGAAAAGCCCTAATTTTGAGAAGACTCCTGGCAGACAGGAATAAAATGTGCAAAAGCCCAGAGGTGGGAATGTGTGGGAATATTGAATTGTCTAATTTGAGTAAAGCAATAACTATCTTGCTGGGGAAACTGTGAAATCAGATTGGGTTATAGTCCACCTACAATAGTTTTGAATGTGGGGATGATGAGATATTGTACATTGGGAAAAGGATATCCACAGCAAATTTTAGCAATGGGATATAGTAATTGAAGCTGTCTTATAGGAAAACAAATCACAGCAGTGCGTGAGATATGGTGTACTCTTAACCTAGATTGTAACGTTCCAAGATCAAATAGATCACTACCTAAATGCTTACTGATAGATTAACACACCATGTTAAACAAGAACAGGAATTGTAAGTAGATAGGGACACTCTGGTTAATAAAACCACTGGAAATGACATTCTTTTATAAGGAATCATGATCCAAATAGTCTTCAGAGATAGATGTTACATGAGTCAGATCTCAAATAATCCATTTTTTATCCATTCAATGCATATTTATTAAACACTTACTATGTATCAGGTCTGGTACTAGATGCTAGGCACACAATGTGAGCAAATAAATATGGTACTTTCCCTCACCAAGCCTCTTGTAATACAGTGGGTGGGAGAGGGAGGAACATGACACCCAGAAACAAGATTCATAGAAAGCAGTCAGTTATTATAAAAATTGTAAAGTGCTATGAAGGGAAATGTAAAGACATGGTAAGAGATTTTAGGACTTTGGCTTGATTCATATGAGATGCAGTGGGGGTGGGAGAGAAGAAAAGATGACACTTAAGAAGAAACCTAAGAATGAGTAGAAGGGAGATAGTGAAGTGAGCAACATGGGGAAAAGCACTGAGATGTGAAAAAGTTTGCCATGATTCAAGAACAGACAGGAAAGTGTGATTAGAGCTGAGAAAAGTGAAATGGTTCTGGATGAGACTGGAGAGCTTAACTTGTGTTAGATTGGGTGGAACCTTATAGGCCTCCTTAACCATGTTATACTGTAGTGTAACTGCTATGAGAGTCTAGTAAGAATTTGATGCAGAAGAGTTAGATTAGATTAGATTTGAAATTTTTAAAAGAGTGTTCAGTCAACAATGTGTATAATAGATTAAAGGAAAGCAAAAATGGCCAGGTGCTTTTTGGCATTAGGCAAATGGGCTAGTGCTAACTTACAAAGACCCAGGTAGGATTTCAATTTTATCAAGCAAAATATTAAACAAGGTGGAAATATTAAACAGGCAATTCAAGATTGAATGAATACCAATTAGGGCAAATGCTGAACTGCTGTAAGAAGGACATAGACAATTCAGTGACCCAAAGAACTATATGATTTTACTAATAAATGTTGAGAGATGAGAAGCCTGGTGAGTGGGGTGGAACTGTTTTAGATGACCATTTTTAATACAGGTTCTTCCAAGTTGTTTCTCCAGTGTCCCCTCGGACAGTGACCCTCAAATTTTAATATGCATCATAATCACCTGGAGAGCTCCTTAACACACATTTGTGGGCCCCACTCCCAAAGTTTCTGATTCATTAGGTCTATACTGCCTGAGAATTTGCATTTCCAACAAAATTTCAGTTGCTGCTGCTGGTGGTGGTCCAAAGACCACCCTTTGAGAACCATTGTCCTAGAATATTGTTCTTATATGTGTGTTTTAAGCTGTGCCATGGACGTGTCTGTCTCCTAGCTCATGACAAGGAAGGAAACATGGAGAACATGCATCACTTTACTCACTGCATTCATGAGAACTTAGTTATGTTCTGCTCAAGGAGGCTGAGAAATGTAGTCTAGCTGGGCAGCTCTGTGACTAGCTAACAACTCTATACATATGGAAAAGGCAAAGGACAGACTTCAGCTAACAACTCTATACAAATGGAAAAGGCAAAGGACAGACTTCGGTGGGAGTCTTGTTATTTCTGCTATAAATTCTACAGCAAAAAATTAGGCAGAAAAATATTTGAGGTTTTCTAGGAAAGTGATACACTTTGGATGGGTCATGGAGTACTTGAAAAACAGTGGTGGATATGAGACCTACAGTCATTTGTATTTGGTTTGGTAGGCAATGGAGAGCCATAGAGACTTTGAGTTATATGGCCTGACCCTACAAGAAGATAGACAATAGAGAATAGGGAGATATACAGAGCAAGAAGTGATGAAGGAATAAAATGGGGGGAAGAACTTATGTCTTCCATTGAGCCATCTGTTAGTAAACTTGGAATGTATTACCTAGAATGCTTTTTATGTACTCTGTCTTATCTATCAGGGATGAAAGTGTCTTTAAATAAAACATTAGTGGAATGTATACTCTTTATTAACAAAGATACCACTATTATAAGAAAAATCTATTATATACTTACATACCAGTAATTTTATTTCCTCAGGCTTTTCAATTATGATCTGATTATCCTGAATCACTAACTTGGATTTTCTGTCATTTTCAATGAAACGAAAAATGTGTTTTATATAAAACAAAATGATACCAGATTTATCATAAATAGTTTTATAATCCACTCTCTAAAGTCAGAATTTTTTTTCTTTCTGAAGAATGTATGAAATGAGATCAAAATTCATGAATTTTGTTGTTTTGCTTAATTTTAATTCCAGTATAGTTAACATACAGTGTTACATTAGTTTCAGGCATACAATATAGTGATTCCACAATTCTATACATTACTCAGTGCTCATCGTGATAATTGTGCTCTTAATCCCTTCACCTATTTAACCTATCCACCCACCCTCCTCCCCTCTGGTACCAACAGTCCTCTGTAGTAAAGAGTCTGTTTCTTGGTTTATGCACACGTGCGTGTGTGTATGTGTGTGTCTTTCTCTTTGCTCCTTTGTTTCTTAAATTCTACATATGAGTGAAATTATATGGTATTTGTCTTTCTCTGACTGACTTATTTCACTTAGCATTATACTCTTCTAGTTCCATCCATGTCAATGCAAATAGCAAGATTTTATTCTTCTTTATGGCTGAATAATATTCCATTAAATTATATTATACACTATATATATAAGTTCTTCTTTACCCATTCATCAATCCATGGACCCTTGGGCTGCTTCCATACTCTGGCTATTGAAAATAGTGCTGCTGTAAACATAGGGGTGCATGTATTCCTTTGAATTAGTGTTTTTGTATTCTTTGGGTAAATACCCAATAGTGCAATTGCTGGGTCATAGGGTAGTCTATTTTTAACTTTTGAGGAAACTCCATACTGTTTTTCACATTGGCTGCACCAGTTTGCATTCCCACCAACAGTGCATGAGGGTTCCTTTTTCTCCACATCCTTGCCAACACTTGTTACTTCTTGTGTTTTTTATTTTAGCCATTCTGACAGGTGTGAGGTGATATCTCATTATAGTTTTGATTTGCATTTCTCTGATGGTGAGTGATGATGAGATTCTTTTCATGTGTCTGTTGGCCGTCTGTATGTCTTCTTTGTAGAAATGTCTATTCATGATTTTTGCCCATTTTTTAGTTGTATTACTCATTTTTGGGGTGTTGAGTTTTATAAGTTCTTTATGTATTTTGGATATTAACCCTTTATTAGATATGTCATTTGCAAATATCTTCTCCCACTCTGTAAGTTGTCTTTTAATTTCCTTGATTGTTTCCTTTACTGTGCAGAGCTCTTTATTTTGAAGTTGTCCCAATAGTTCATTATTGCTTTTGTTTCCCTTGTTTCAGGGGACCTATCTAGAAAAAGTTGTATGGCTGATATGAAAGAAGTGATTGCCTGTGTTCCTTCCTAGGATTTTTATGGTTTCAGGTCTCACATTTAGGTCTTTAATCCATTTTCTATTTATTTTTGTGTATTGTGTAAGAAAGTGGTCCAGTTCCATTCTTTTGCTTGTAGCTGTCCAGTTTTCCCAACATCGTTTGTTGAAGGGAGAGTCATTTTCCCTTTGGATATTCTTTCTTGCTTTGTCAAAGATTAATTGACCATATAATTATGAGTTCATTTCTGGGTTTTCTATTCTGTTCCATTGATCTATGTGTCTGTTTTTGTGCCAGTACCATACTATCTTAATCACTACAGCTTTGTAATATAACTTGAAGTCCGAAATTGTGATGCCTCCCACTTTGCTTTTGTTTTTCAAGATTGCTTTGGCTATTTGGGGTCTTTTGTGGCTCCATACAAATTTTAGGATTGTTTGTTCTAGTTCTATGAAAAATCCTGTTGGTATTTTGATAGGGATTGCATTAAATGTGTAGATTGCTTTGGGTAGTATAGACGTTTTAACAGTATTTGTTCTACCAATCCATGAGCATGGAATGTCTTTCCATTTCTTTGTGTCATCTGTGTTGGTTGTTATATCTCCTGTCTCATGTGTGATTTTATTTATTTGAGTCTTTTCTCTTTTCTTTGTAAGTCTGGCTAGAGGCTTATCAATTTTATTGGTTTTTTAAAGAACCAGCTCCTGGTTTCACTGATTTGTTCTTTTTTTTTTTTTTTTTTAGTTTCTATATCATCTATTTCTTCTCTAATCTCTATTATCACCTTCCTTCTGCTAGTTTTAAGTTTTTAGTTTCGTTTATTGTTCATTTTCTATCTCCTTTATGTGTAAAGTTAGGTTGCATATTTGAGATTTTTCTTGCTTCTTGAGGTAGGCCTGTATTGCTATAAATTTCCCTCTTAGAACTACTTTTGCTACATCCCAAAGATTTTGGATCATTGTATTTCGTTTTCATTTGTTTCCATGCATTTTTTAATTTATTCTTTTATTTCCTGGTTGACCCATTCATTGTTTAGGAGCATGTTACTTAATCTCTATGTATTAAAAACCTGGTCTTTCCAGGTCTTTTCCTGTGGTTGACTTCTAGTCTCATAGCACTGTGATCCGAAAAAGTGCATAGTATGATTTTGATCTTCTTGAATTTGTTGAGGCTAGTTTTGAGGCCTAATATGTGATCTATTCTGGAGAATGCTCCATGTGCACTTGAAAAGAATGTGTATTCTGCTGTTTTAGGATGGAATGTTCTGAATTATATGTTAAAACCATTTGTTCCAGTATATCATTCAAAGCCATTGTTTCCTTGTTGGTTTTCTGTTTAGATGACTTGTCCATTTATGTAAGTGGGGTGTTAACATCCCCTACTATTATTGTATCACTATCGATTAGTTCCTTTATGTTTGTTACTAACTGTTTTATATATGATTAGTTCCTTTATGTTTGTTATTAACTGTTTTATATATTTGGACGCTCCTATGTTGGGTGCATATTTACAATTGTTATATCTTCTTATTGGATTGTCCCTTTTATGATTATATAATATCCTTCTTTGTCTCTTGTTGCAGTCTTTGTTTTTTTTTTTAAGATTTTTATTTATTTATTTGAGAGAGAGAGAGAGAGAACACGAGAGGGGGAGGGGCAGAGGAAGAAGCAGACTCCCTGCTGAGCAGGGAGCCCAATGTGGGACTTGATCCTGGGACTCCAGGATCATGGCCCAAGCCGAAGGCAGTCACTTAACCAACTGAGCCACCCAGGTGCCCTTACAGTCTTTGTTTTAAAGTCTATTCAGTCTGCTCTAAGTATTGCTACTCTGTCATTCTTTTGACATCCATTTGCATGACAGATGTTTCTCCATCCCTTCACTTTCAATCTACAGGTGTCCTTAGGTCTAAAATGAGTCTCTTGGGGCACCTGGGTGGCTCAGTCGGTTAAGCGTCTGCCTTTGGCTCAGGTCACGTCAGGCTTCCTGCTCAGTGGAGAGTCTGCTTCTCCTTCTCCCTCTGCCTGCCTCTCTGCCTACTTGTGCTCTCTCTCTATCTGTCAAATAAATAAATAAAATCTTTAAAAAAAAATTAAATAAATAAATAAAATGAGTCTCTTGTAGGAAGCATGCAGATGGGTCTTGTTTTTTTAATCCATTCTGATGTCCTATGTCTTTTGATTGGAGTGTTTAGTTTATTTACATTCAGAGTAACTATTGATAGATATGTATTTATTGTCATTTTATTACTTGTTTTGTGGTTGTTTCTGAAGATTTTCTCTGATCCTTTCTTGTCTTTCTCTCTTTCATGATTTGTTGGTTTTCTTTAGTATGTCATATCTTTATCCATTCTTCTATCAATGGACACTTGGTCTGCTTCCATACTTTGGTTATTGTAAATAATGCTGCAGTAAACATAGGGGTGCATCCCTTTTGAATTAGTGTTTTCATATTCTTTGGGTAAATACCCAGTAGTGTAATTACTGGATCACATGGTAATTATATTTTTAATTTTTTATTTCCATAGTGACTGCACTGGTTGCATTCCCACCAACAGTGCATGAGAACCCATGAGTTTTGATCTTAGTAGATTGATAGTGTGAACTTCAAATACAAATAAGTACTTCTACTATACAAATGAAGCAAGTCTAAACTGCTTTGATGCAAAATATTTTCAACTTTTTTCTGACTCTACCAATATTTTATTTAAAGGGTACAAACATATATTCAGATGATAATATAAGAAAATGATTATATTTCACATTCACTGCTTCAGCTTTGCCAAGTAAAATTATCTTAGAATAATACATTCAATTTAAAAGATTTCTTGCTGCCCTCCTACTTCACCAAGTTATTATTAAAATTAATGAGCCAAGGGCGCCTGGGTGGCTCAGATGGTTAAGCATCTGCCTTCGGCTCAGGTCATGATTCCAGGGTCCTGGGATCGAGTCCTGCATCGGGCTCCCTGCTCTGTGGGAAGCCTGCTTCTCCCTCTGCCTCTCTCTCTCTCTCTCTCTCTCTCATGAATAAATAATTAAAATCTTTAAAAAAAAAAAAAAGATGCTTGTGTCTTAAAAAAAAAAAAATTAGTGAGCCAAAATTTTGAAAGTTGTTTAAGCCATTGGGAAAAAGCCACTATTAAAATACTTAGTATTAGCATATTTGATGAAAAATGATCTTCAACTTCAGTATTGTAGTTTTATTAAGTAATACTTAGAGGGGATGCCAGATGTCTACTAAATGATATAAATAGATTATTTCCACTTTTTTCTCAGTGAGAATAGATTGTTAGTAATAGTGACTCCCTGAATTAGGTTCCCCCCTCAAATTTAGTAGAAAAGCAATACATTAGAGGCAGATGCAGAGGTGCTAAAGGTAAATGCATGGAGAGGAAAGAGAAAAAAGGATCCACAGCAAGAACAGAAACAGGAAAATGATAAAAACCATATTCCACAACTAAAAAGTCAGTCCTGTGGTACAATGCAGTGTAGAATTGTGCCTTGTCAGCCTGGGTAGCTTTCGACTGATTTAGAGCAGGCTCTGGTTGGAGGACTCTCATCCTGCATCTGGACTCCAATTTATTTTGATCAATTTCTAAAATATATTTTTACTACAATGAGAGTTCCTTCTGTTTTGGTGGCATATGGCAGGCAGATTGTAAAGCTGAGCTGGTCCTAGAGATACAAGAATTTTGGCTCACACATACTTTAAGAGGTGAGGAGGCTCCAAATCACATGACAGCAGTGGCTAGAAAATAATGAACAGTTCATGCTTCCTTCAGTAACAGTGAACAGTCTTAGACACAGCCACATGGGGCTCAGGTAGATGATAATTGTGGAATTTTGTTTTCCAGTTGGCCCAAACTTACTTTTTTAAAAAATTGCATTCACCATTTAAATCCTCCAGATTTTTCATCCAAATTTTTTAGTAGTTAAAACAAACACAAAAATTCTAGAAAAAAACACCTTTAAAACACCTTTAAGAGGCGCCTGGGTGGCTCAGTCATTGGGCGTCTGCCTTTGGCTCAGGTCATGATCCCAGGGTCCTGGGATCGAGTTCCACGTTGGGCTCCCTGCTCCGCGGGAAGCCTGCTTCTCCCTCTCCCACTGCCCCTGCTTATGTTCCTGCTCTCGCTATCTCTCTCTCTGTCAAATAAATAAATAAAATCTTTAAAAATAAAAATTTAAAAAAAATAAAAAAACACCTTTAAAAAGGTGGTAAAGATTACTTAAAATGTCAGGAAATTTTACGTTTGAGGAATTATTCTTCTGAAATATATTTAAATGTTTTGAAAGGGTAAAGGGGTAAGTCTTAATTGTCTGGAAGTTTTCTTTATTGGAACACTGTTTCCTGATTGGATGACTCATTCTTCCTGGCTTCGTGGCAATATTACAGCCTCCTAGTCATGCAAGCTACAGGAAGTTGTGCGTTGGAGAAATCACAGATTTTTAAAAATTAAATTTACAAATCAATTCTCTTTCTTTATAAATGATTCAGATGACTAGATTCTAACTTTAATAAATTCATAAAGTATTTTTATGCAATCACAATAATAATCGCTTCTATTAGAGATCTGAAAAATCTAGCATAAATAATGCAATATCACCATATTTTATAGAGATATAAAATATCCCATTTTCCATCTCAGTTTTAGATATTAATAACTGGAGGCTGAATCTATGCAATTTTAAAGAATCATAACAAACAAAATAATCAATATTCGAAGAATGGGTGTGCATGAAGCTCACCTGTAATAGAACATATCTATAAAGACATATCTGCGTATTTTAAATCATTGTCCAGATAACTAATGCTGCATAGACAACATTAGCATAAATATTTCCTTAGCTTAAAAGATATTGGATTACACTTTAATGTTATTGGTACTGGAAAGAAGGAAGATATTTCTGTTTAGTATCCTTATTATGATTTTACTCTCAATTAATTCACGTTTTAGAGATAAGCCTGTGATCCAGAGCAATTAAATTATATTCCATATTCACACATCAAGCTAGCAGAGTGGCAAAGATACAAAGCAACATTCTGGTTTTCTAACCCAGTGTGCTTTGGAGAGGTGCATAGGTAATTAAAGAGGATAAAATTATCAGGAGTATTTACAGGTCAGCCTTTGCATTTATCTTCTAACCTCCAAAAACAGACCATATATCCAAAGACCCTGTTGTGAGCTAAAACTACTATTCTAAGATTGTTGCATGTGTATAAACAATTTTTTTGAAAAAAGCAGTGATGCTCAAGTCAGAGCAGATTAATTACATTTTTCCTTGGTTGAGCTCATGTACTTGGTGAGCTAGACTGTAAGTGGGCACTGTATCCGATATAAATAACTTTTCACTAAAAAATTACTTTGCCAGTGCAGTTTAGGTACTTTCAGCTTTATAAATAGTGCATTTACACTTTAAAAAGTCAATTTCCATGATTTTTACTGATAATAAAATAGTATCCCACAGATTTCATATTGTTGCAAAGTTTTTCTTTGACTATATTTAATGGAATATACACACCATTCAGATGTCTCAGGGTTATGAATAGCCCATTACATTCATCAATCAGGTTGGTACACAAACCTTTTCATTTATCTAAAAGAAAATGTGCTTGGCACAGCAAGCAACTTTATAAAACCCCAAGTAATGCAGAGAGATCAAAGGGAAACATGAGGGTGTAATGTGACTGCTAAGCATTTATCATTAAAATCTGCTAACAAACTTGTAGTGCAATTCCTTTTCTGATTGAATAGTTGGAGAAACTGTAGTATAAATGGACTGGAAAATGCATCTCTCGTGCATGACAGCATTTCACTGTTTTAGAATGTCAGTAGGTCAGTCAGTGTCATGGGTTTTGCCAGCAACTTTGTACATGTTTCTCTGATGTATAAGTTCAGTTGTTTTTCTGGAGTAAAAGTATGTGGAAATACTACTTTGGTTAGTATTTTTTTTTTTTTGTATTTTATTATTAAAATGTTGCTGGAAAGTATTAAGTATTTTTAACATTAGCCTGAAATTACCCATTATTTTAAATGAGTGAAAGATACAGTTTTCTTATTTTCTCATGAAATTTGAAAACTTGTAGGTTCTGACATTATGCACTCATGTTTTAAAATATTCTTTGTTTTTCAGAAAAATTAGTACAAAGAGTTACAATAATTTAAAAGAAGACATGGTGGCATTAAATGAACAAAAAATCTAGTGGCATAGTAATCTGGAACAAAGAAGCAGAATATTTGAGTGATAATGTTGGTTCTGATATTTCCAGAATGGTAGGAGGGACACTGTAGGGTCTGTTATTTTCTGTAGAAACTTACCTGACATTCTTATGTCATAGCTTAGATTCGTGCAAGTTGTGAGCAATTCTCCAAGATTTTTCAGAAAGATATTAAATTATCGTTAAAGATACCAGGTTTCTTGTGGAATATACCTTATTAATAGGCTTCTGTTCTTCATTTCTGCACCTGCAAATCCTATACTTATTATTAAGAGTCTTGTATAAATTACTGTTAAGAAATCTTGTAAGGAATCTAGCTTTGTTCCCTTGAAAAGAGCTTTGCGGTATCATGACAACTCTCTAATGGAAAACACGGTATGATTCAGAGTAGCTGAAGATAGCTACTAATAATTACTATGCTCACAAGACACTTATCTCGACTGTGCCATTTTCTCTAGAAAAGGAAATAACATTTAATATTTCTAGTTTTACAGAGGGTAAGGGAATTAACCTCACTTTGAACAAGCAACAGGATGTCTTAATCGCTTAGTCCCGGGAGATTTCCTGTGTTATTTAAGTAACAAAAAAGATTTTCTTCAGATCCTCTGACACTGAAAGATAATATTACTATATCTATGGTGTATAAAAGGAGCTGTAGGTCTAACATTGACACACAATGTACAAGAAATTCATAGGTGTCTTACCAGGCTTCAGGGTCATGAGATCTTAGGCTCATGAATTTTTCTTACTTCTATGGTAAGGCCAGAAAGGGTGATTTTATATTCTTTTTAATTCATAGATCACCAGATAAATATGGCATTTGGTGCATAGTTAGCATGTGGCATATTTTTTACATGAAATGAATAAAAATTAAACAATATCTATGTAATTAGCCTTTGGCCACTGAGATTATGAATTTAGAGTCGCTTTTCTGTCTTAACTTTGGCCAAGGTTCATTTATCTCTTTTCAAATGAGACTCTTAAAAACTGAAACCAGTTATTGCCCATTATTTTTCTTGTTGAAATAATTTTGTCTTATTTTATATGTATAATTATTTTTTACTTACATTTTAACACAAATTATGTGAAGAAGAGAGATAGACATTTTACCATTATAATGAAGATTTTTAAATAAAGTATTAACTTAAAATCTGTTAGGTAATATTTTCCAAATTGGTTCAATAAATTTAACTTGTACTTGGAAAAGAATTCAGATAATAAAATAAAACATTTTTATGTGGTTTCAAATACAAAATCTAAAATCATTACAATATTTTATTTTCAGAAAAAAGAATACTTCTAAGATACACAGTTCAGATACTATGTTAAGTGAATATTTTCATAAGAAGTGTTGCAGATTAAGAGGAACATATCATAGAAAAGTGCAGGAGAGAAAAAAAAAGCCAATGATCCAACATTGTAAAATTAATCACTGGATGGATGGACGGACAAATGGACATCAGTTACTTAGAGAGCCCATTCAAAGAGAGCGGTTCTTAAGCTCCCAGTGAGGGCTGAAGAACATGTTCTCATGTTGCCTTCTTCAGGAGGAAACACATGCTATTGCTCCAAAAGGGAACAATTCTCCATTACTAGGAACATTTTCTAAATGTCTCTTTATATGGTGTTGTTAAGGAAATTGGTGTTCTGGCTTATTAATTATTGCAGTTAACAGGGTTGTCTTAGTCTGTTTGTGCTGCTGTAACAAAATGCCATAACAGGGTGGCTTATAAACAACAGAAATTTATTTCTAGCTGTTTCTGGAAGTTGGAAAGTTCGAGATGGAAGCACAGACTGATTTGGAATCTTGTTAGAGTCAGCTTTCTAGTTCACTGAAAGGGGTAAGGGAGCTTTCTTGGTCCACTTTTACAAGGCCATTAATTTTATTCATTCACCCCCCAAAGACCCCATCTCTGAATACCATCACCTTGGGGATTAGGTTTCAACATATGAATTTGGGGGGGGACACAAACATTCAAGCTATAGCAAGAGTTATAAAATTTTGGCCCAAGAATTAACTTTTTCAAAGTACCAAAGAATAATAAAGCATGGTGAATGGTATGGTAGCCATGGGAATAATGAAAAGGCACCACATTAAGAATTCAGAGACCTGGTTTTATTCCTGACATTTGCTAACTAGATGTGAAACTTGTGTAAATGAATCTGCCATTCTGGGCCTCTTTTCCTCATCTGTGAAATGCGAGGATTGGCAACAATTATCTCTGTGGTGCCCTCCAGCTCTGAATGTCTCCTTCTATGCTAAATATATGTTAATCTCCCTGGGTCAATCCAAAAGGCACTCTAAATGTCTTTTGGGTCATCCTCATAAACATAATTCACAATGTATAATGCTGGTGGGGGAAATAAGGTAAGGAAATCCTCTTTCTTAAAATGATCTGACTTCTTTTCTTCTTAAAAATGACTTTCAGGGCTTATGCTAACAATTATTTTTTATTTATTTATTTATTTTTGCTAACAATTATTTTTAATATTAAATAATATTTCTCTATATAGCCCACTTGGGGGATTTTATTCCACTAGCTTTGGATTTATAGCTACAATCTGGTTTGTTATGGCATTGCACATTTATAGTAACACCCAATCACACAGCTACCTGACTTGCAACAATCTCAAGTAGGTTAGTGACAAAGACAGAAATAATAAAGCTAAAACACCCCTGAGTCTTAGGGAAATAAGTACCAATATGTAGTTATAAGGAGTGTTTGCATTTCTTGCCTTCTCAAATACTTAACATCTTTTTAACAGTTTTTACTAAAAGTCATTAATTTTGTTCTAAGTTACTTTGAGCAGCAGTCTGACAACTAAGGCTGTAAAGATTAGGTTGCAGGTGATTGTGTGCTAAACAGACCTCTAAAGAATTTGGAAAGTTATAGTTAAAAAATAGATCAGATCACAAAAAAAGGAGCTAGAGAAACAACAATAGCAGTAGGCAGGGCAAATTAGTGAAAAGTCAACAATACTAAACAATGTAGGAGCCTCTAAAATGAGAAGTGACGTTAAGCAGAAGCCCTAGGAAAAAGCAATCTAGAAATATGGAAAAATCCTAGCAGCAAGTTCTATACTATGTATAATATAGAAAATGTTATTCCTAATGATTACCATGAATCATCAAGAACAATTTAAGTTATGTTCAGCATGCTCTATTTACCCAGCCATCAAGTAAAGCGTTTGAGAATGATTTAGAATCACAGAATTCTAAAGCTGTTTGAGTTACGGAGTGCAGAGATCTCCAAATTTGAGATCTCTGGGGAGACAAAGAAATATCTTCATGTTCCATTTTCTTTAAAATTTTAGTATTTATATAAATATGTTAATTTTGTACCCTTTCATATTTGAACTTCCTTGGCCACATTTTCACAGATGTCTTTGTCTGTGCCAGTGTAAGAAATTGTTACCAATTAGGTTGGACATAATTTAGGAAACTAATATTTATTTAGCACCACTCTATGCCATATTACAGTTAGTCCTTAAAATTCTGTAATTTCTGTTATACTGTTTTATTAGAGAAATAAGAGATCAAGGGAGTCAAGTTTCTAGTTCAAGTCTGTGTAACCCAAAAGCAACAGAGCTAAAAGTTGAATTCAGATCTGTCTGTCTCCAAAGGGAGAGTTCTTTCCACCTATGCTGTCTTCCCTCCTAAAAAAAATCTTAAAGGAAGATGTGAATATTGGCATTATCTTCAGTCTATAGACACACTCTTCTTTCTTAAATTTTATAAGACAAGTTCAGAAGTCATTTTTTAAATGAACACATTTGTTTTTATCATTAATAATTAACAAATGCACATCTCAACTAATTATGAACTGAACAATGGAAGCTAGGTTCAAGACAAATGAGAAAAGTGTCAAATTCTTAGAGTTTTTCAGTGATCTTTTATGTCTTTCAATGTATTCATTGTTGGTTTCCACCATTTTCCTTGATCTATAGTTATCCATTTTGCTTGAGCACTTTCCTTGATGGGGAGGTTACAACTTCACAAGGCACACACTTATTGTGAATTGTTTTAATTTTGTGAACATCGAGCCTTCTATTAATTTGGCATCTGTCTCTCTAGAACTCCTAGCTATTGTGTCAAGTTCTGCCTGGGACAGCAGAGCATGCTAAGTGAAATGCTCTCCTTCAGTTATTTTCTTTTCTAGGATAGCATTCTTGCTCTTTTCAAGTCTTCATATGACGTATTTTTTCCATATTATAAGCTCCTGGTTGTTTTCCTCTTATTTTATACCAGTAGTTCTCAACCTGTGCTAAACATCTGAATCACCTAGAAGTCTTTAAAAAATAATATCAGGAAGTTGCAACAGATTTTTGCTGGCTTTATTAACAATATGCAACACATAATCCACAGAAAATATAGGCATATGTTCTGTGTATAGAGAACATGGTTCAGAGTCCTGGTCCACAGTGAAATTACTATATGGCCGTAGGCATGTTATTTCCCTCCTGTGACTCTCAATATCTTCATGTAGACATAAACATAATCATATGTTCTCTTCCTGCCTCATGTGGTAGTTGGGAAGAACAAATGTTCTGGGTAAACTGTAAATCGTTATAGAAATGTTATCATTATTGGGGTACCTGGGTGGCTCAGTCGTTAGGTGTCTGCCTTTGGCTCAGGTCATGATCCCAGGGTCCCGGGATCGAGCCCCACATCGGGCTCCCTGCTCAGTGGGAAGCCTGCTTCTCCCTCTCCCGCTCCCCCTGCTTGTGTTCCCTCTCCCGCTGTGTCTCTCTCTGTCAAATAAATAAATAAAATCTTAAAAAAAAAGTTATCATTACTATTAATTATCATCACTCACTAAATTTTAAAAATATGTAGATTGCTTTCTTATCATTTTTATTGTCCAGATGCCTTCTTACTCAATATATGCCCTAACTTCTGCAGCCTTTTCTTATTTTTCTAGCCATGAGATATTCTTGTCCTCTTCATTATTTCTTTAAGGAAATATAAGACAACCAGAGAACTTCCCAACAAATAGGCACATTTGTAGAGTGTCAATAAAAACAATAAAAAGGAGAATCCAAGTTATTAAATGTCCCATTTGGCTCAGTTACCACTCTACTGTCCTTTATTTCTTTTATACTGTGTGCACACAAACAATATTTACTCTTAGCATTTTTATGTATTTTGTATTTAGCTAAGAACACTATTCTGCAATCAAAAGAATATTTTGCTAGTCTTTGCTCTGTCACTCACAATCTCTGTGGCCTCATAAAGGTAGAGAAAGTATTTGGAAAAAAATAGAGGTATATGAATTTAATGAATAGTAAATATCAGTTTGTTTTAGGAAGAAACAACTTTTAATTATAAAAGCCTTCAAAGGCCAAGAAAAATCTATGTGGGTTCTACTATTTAAACATTTGATTTATATTTTATTTATAATCTCTTAAATTTCTCTTCCTTTTTCAAAATCTTGATGGCAAAGTGTGAAAGAGATATAAAACAATTTATATATCAACAGGTTTTCTAATCTGAACTATAATATTGTGTTAGAGATGTGCTCAATGTTTTCTGAAGCACTAATAGTGTCTGCATTAGTATAGAAAAAATTAAAGTGCTGGAATATTATTTTTAAGATAGGAAAGTTGGCAGCCTAAATGAGTTTTTCAGTTAACTCCTTTATTTTATAGTAGTTTGCTAATCCCAAGTTCATTTTCATTTTCAGGGGTTTTATTCCTTTGTGGGTTTTTCTTTTTATTTGATAATATTTAGGGAAGTGTGTTTGTTATTAATCAAATGTGTGAATAGTTGGTTGTTTCCTATAAAGTTATGTCTATTTGAAGAACAAAAACATTATTCTGTTTTTCACACTGTAGTATTTTATATACTCCATTAGCAGTGAAATAGCTACAGTGCTACATTGCTAAAGGAAATATAAATCTCATACTTGTTTCATTTCCCAAGTAAAAAATTAGCTGTGAGTCTGTTTGAATTTCACTCAGTGAGCATAAAATTTGCGTCAGACATTGGGTTCTCTAGCACAGTATATTTTGTTGTTGTTACAAACTTGAAAACTTGATTAAACAAAATTTAGAGCTAAAATTCCATTTCTAGAAGTTCTCCTACATCAGCCTTAGCTTAGCATGAATATAGTTAAATTTTGTTATGCTCATGTTCCAGAGTGATCAATTAAGTCAATTGTGAACTTTACCGAGTACAATTAAAACACAGAGAAATTTAAACACATACATTGGGGTGTTTTAGGGGTATAGACTAAAGCCACATGTCTCAATATGAAAATTTATTTAAAAGTTCAAATTTTAGGGCGCCTGGGTGGCTCAGTTGGTTAAGCGACTGCCTTCGGCTCAGGTCATGATCCTGGAGTCCCGGGATCGAGTCCCGCATCGGGCTCCCTGCTCGGCAGGGAGTCTGCTTCTCCCTCTGACCCTCCTCCCTCTCATGCTCTCTGTCTCTCATTCTCTCTCTCTCAAATAAATAAATAAAATCTTTAAAAAAAAAATAAAAAATAAAAAAAATAAAAGTTCAAATTTTACAATACATTCTACAATTTATCTTAATATTATAAGGCTTTAAATTTCTCACCACTGAGGAAAATGGATGATGCGGACAGATATATTTATTCCTGTCTTTTCTGATACTCTTGTACTCTCTCCTGTATTTCCAGGTTTAAGGGACCAATCAGACTGGAGCTCAGTGAGCAAAAGGGATAGTAATAGGGGAAGTAACAGAAGGCTGGGTCATATATGGCCTTGTGGGCCATTGAAAGATTTCTGCTTTCACTCTAAGACTGGAATACTTGGAAGGTTTTAAATAAAGACATGACATGATCAGACTTACATTTTAAAAGGATAATACTGGTTACTGGGTTGAGCTTAAATTATCAGCAAAGGTAAAGCAAAGAGACCAGTTAGAAGGCTTTCAAAGTCATCCATGTAAGAGATGATAGTGACCTGGACCAAGTTTGTAAGAGTAGAGATGAATAGGTGAATATATAGGTAATATTCCAGGAATATTACTCAGCAATAAACAGCTAAAGAAAACATCTACTGATATATGCAACAACATGGATGCATCTCAGAAACATCATGCTAAGTGAAAGAATGTGGGATTCAAAAGATTACATATGGTGTTATTCCATTTATGTAGAATTCTAGGAAAGGAAAAACAAGTGACAGATCATTAGTTTCTTGGGACCAAGGTTGAAGATGTAGGATACCCACAAAGGAGAATGAGGGAACATTTTGGAGTGATGGAAATGTTTTAAAATGGGCATGACAGTGATTGTTCATGGAAATGTACATTTAAAGTGTGAATTTTATTTTATGTAAATTATACTTCAATAGAGATGTAAAAAAAAAATAAGTATATTTGATAAAATTTGCTGACAGCAGTGGTGTATGGAAGAAAGAAATATGGCAAAACCAACCACACTGTTTTTGGTCTCAGCTACTGGTAGAAAGTCATCATGATCTGATTTACAGAGATAAGATCTAATATGGTAAAATGAAGTTTGGGGATAAGATTTCAGCTTTGGATGTGTTAAATGTGAGATCATTATTACACATCCAAGTGAAGGTGCTCATTAGGCAATTGGACATATGAATCTGGATTGAAGGAAGTCAAGTCTGCAGATAGACATTTAGGACTTCTGAGTGTATATATATCACTTAAAGCAGGAAATTTAAAGAACACAGCATTCCCTATTAATGAGTATTGAGGCAGAAGAGAAGAGGAGCACTAGAATAATTTCCAAATTTCTCTATCATTTATCATTTCTATGTAACTGTCTAAAACCCATTGCAATTGCCTAACTAAACTGACTAAACACCTAGCTAAAAGATGCTCATTAGCAATGACTATTGATTGAACGTGCCTCCTTGAAATCATCTAACACAGAAGAAATGAAAAAAAAACAAACTAGTGTCATCATCTTGAAGTGTCTGTTGATTTTGAGAAATTATAACATGAAGCCTTAAAGACTTACCAAATGAAACAGAATTTACTCTTCTCCATTCGGAATAAATTAACAAAAAATCTTACTGATTGTTAGAAACAATGTAAACCTCTGACCCCTTTATGATTGAGTGAAACAGGATTGAAAACTCCTTTGCTTTGCTTTCTCCGCTCACCTGGCTTTGACTGTGGATACTGAGTGACCCATTGCTCCATTTCTTGTACCTACTTCTTTACTTTGCTTGGCCAATAACAGCCAATTCATTACCTGCCTGATACCATATGTGTCTGATAGTACTGGCCTTGCAGTAGGTTCCTAATATTTCAGTAAACAGCTACTCTCATTTTCTTTTTTTTTTTAAAGATTTATTTATTTATTTATTTATTTGAGAGAGAGAGAATGAGAGACAGCATGAGAGGGAGGAGGGTCAGAGGGAGAAGCAGACTCCCTGCCGAGCAGGGAGCCCGATGCGGGACTCGATCCCAGGACTCCAGGATCATGACCTGAGCCGAAGGCAGTCGCCTAACCGACTGAGCCACCCAGGCGCCCCTACTCTCATTTTCTGCTAAGATGTTTCCCTGGCAAGCTTGTTTTGTACTGTCTTGCTAAATGGTTCTAACTTTAACAAGGCACCTCTGAATTTATGCCAATTAGATTAGATGTCATTGTCTTTTCTCATGACTTTAGGAAACATAGTGTGGAACTTATGAATTTGCCTTGGTTCTGGAAAGCCAGTCATATTTTAGATCAACCAGTGACTACTAGTTTTTATCATATTTGAGTTGAGAAACTTTGGATTCTTTTCTTTTTAAATTTCATAACTAGTTTTCTGAAAGTGTCTCCTTTTTTAGGTAATATTATACATAATCAATATGATGCTGGTTTGCTATAAAACTCAAAAAGCAATGTCAATAGATATTAATAAATAATTTCCAGTTCAAATACTATTGTTCAATTTGTATTACATATATAGGTTATATTCAGAAATCCATATTTCTGTATGTTGATATGAATATAACACAAAATACAAACATACAGATATGTATGTTTGTCTGTGTGTGTGTGTATTTTCTTTTGAAATCAATTACCAATACTCACCATTTTTCTAAAGCTTGGTCTTGCTTAAACAAGACCTCTATGCTTTTTCCTATTCTATAGTACTATACTTAGCACTTTCTTCTAATAGCATCTCCTTATTCTCTGGTAGGTATTTAGGTTACTTATTAATTATATAATGTAACTTCCGCATTGGATTAACACAGATATTTAAATTGTTCTGTGATGAGACTGACCACTGATCAGTACTCTCGTCTGAAACATGGATTTTGACTGATTGTGTTTAATAGATGCATGTGCTGCTTCATTACTTCTTAATACCACCTCATGTCAAACTTGATAAGTACTGTAATGACATCAATTTTAATCTTGTTTAATGCTGTGCACTTAAAGAAAAACGTGCTTTTAATTTGTGCAGACGAAATGATATTTTTGTTAGAATTTTTCACTTTTAAAAAACAAATCAATCCAAAGGAATGTAAATTTTAAGCACTATAAAAATTCCTTTCTTCATCAAATATGTTGTTTCTCCATGGTAATTTGCTGGTGAGTCATTAATTCATTGTCTTCTTTTAATTATTCTCCAGATGATATTTACTCATAGTAATTGTTCTGTATCCTCAGATATTCAGTTGCTTTAATTTTGGAAAGCCACGGACAGTGAATTAGAAACAGTTGTGTTAAAAACAAACTAGAGAGACTTTCAAAAGTAAATCAAGCTGTTACTAATGCTAAGAAATATTTTGACCAGGAATAATGAAGAAGAATATTGGTGATATTTAAATGATGTCCTTAGTTTCAAATTATTGATCTTTTTAATGCACTTATACAAAGCTTATGTAAATAATTTATCATCCGTCATTAACAGCTTAAAAAACTAGTTGAGGGTGGTAGAAAGAGGATATTGGAAATACACTATTAAAAGAACTATTCGGGGCGCCTGGGTGGCTCAGTCGGTTAAGCATCTACCTTTTCTGCTCAGGTCATGATCTCAGGGTCGTGGAATCGAGCCCCGCGTCTTGGGCTCCCGGCTTAGCAAGAATTTGCTTCTCCCTCTCCCTCTGCCCCTCCCCACCGCTCATGCTGTCTCTCTCTCTCAAATAAATAAATACAATCTTAAAAAAAAAATAACTGTTCAACTCTTCATTGAAAGGAGTGAATATATCTTCCCAGTGGAGATCCAACATATCTAAATTGCATCTTTTCACTGAAGAATTACATACACACACAACATAGCCTACATGTATGCACACACAAACACACAAACAGGACATATGATGTGGCAACAATCAATGCATCTGATTTTTTAATTTATACTATTTTGTTACTTTACATTAACCCACATTATTATTTTGAAAGTTTCAATCATGTGTAGCCTATAGGATTTAAACTTGGTGTGAAATGTAACTTCTAAATTTATGGCTAACAGGCTTTATAGTTTAGGGAACACTTTGTCCTTACCATCTAATTTCTGAAAATTAAATAACATCATTTAAGTTAAAAGTTAATGAACTAAGTTATGAATCTTTCAACTACTTCAAATAAGGCATATTATCCTACTTTGGAAAAAAATGACTAGACAATTTTGTGACAATGAATGGGTATTTGATATTTCACTCCAGTGTATCATTAGAATTAATTTAAAAAAAAGGTTTAAAAGTATAAATGTTTTACATATATTTAACTTTATCAAAGAAAAACAGCATTTTTGCTAGTACTTCAAGTAAGTACTTTAAATCTGGTTCCCAATCAAGACTAAATAATATAGTTTTCCCAATAAAAGAGTATTTTAGATCATATATAACTAATCAATTCTGTGAATATTAAGCACCCACTATATGTGAGTCACTGTATTAAAGAGAGAATAGAGATACAATGGTTAGAAGATACCTCAAGTTGGTCTAGTAGAGAATATTCATGCCTTTAAGGAGCTTATAGGCTAGCAAAGACTATAGACAATTTAATAAGCAATTATGATAGTGGGAAAAGAGCCAGGGTATGGGTTTGGTGTTATGGGAGCATCTAATCTGATCTAGATTCTTACTACTGTGATTTTCTGATAAGCATCATTGAGGACATTGTTAGAAATGCCAAATCTCAGTTCCAACCCCGACATACTGAATGTGAATCTTTGTGTTAACATGATCACCATATTATTTTAGTGTACATTAAAGTTTGAGCCAGGTATCAGAGAAAAATACTTAGAGAAAATAATATTTAAAATTAACTTCAAAAGCATATGGTTAGTTTGTGGAGGATGAAGGTAAACATATGTTGGAAACAGAAATGGTTGTCCTTTAAGCCAGATCTATAGCTGCTGGTTGGATAAAGAAGGTGTGGAGAAAGAAGGGGGATGATGTCAATTTGGGCCATAGTGTCTCTGATGTGCTTTTGAAACATGTTTTAAGAGTAGATACTTAAGGGGAAGAAGGCCATATGAATATGGAGATCATGAATTAGTTTCCTGCTAGAGCCATTGACTTAGAGATTGGTGGTATATTGACAATAACTGAAGTCATGCAAGTGGGAAGGATTGTTAAGGGAAAATATGTAAGGTGAGAAGAAAAAAGGCCTTGGGCATAGTCTTGGAAACACCAACATGTACAGAAGAGACATGAGCAAATAAGACTGCAAAAAGCAGCCAGAAAGGAAAGAAGAGAGCTAGAATATACAGATGGAGAACCAGGGGATAAGGTGTCTTATTTAAGAGGAAAGGATCAATAGTTCTTCTGCTAGAACCTAAGGAAAGGATTTGGTGGTAGATTATTTATTGGGGAGTAATTCCAAGAGGCAAAATGGTGAAGCAGGAAGTGTGAGTGGGGAGAAGGGAAAGCCAATGAACAACTAGAATTGTTTTCCAATGTAGGCAGGTGAGACTTAGTCCTACTGGGATCTTCTGAGAAACCATGTAAAACATACCTTAGAATTCTCTCTCTGAAGAATGGGAAGTGTGGCCATAATCTGTAGAATCAAGTCCCTTTTTGGTTGAATGTTGCCCTGGGAGGAGTTACGTACACCCCTCCCTATCCCCAGACTTCCATGTAACTCTACTTTGAGTGGAGCAAGTTTTCTAAGCTTCTCAGCCCTGAGGCAGAAAGCCTGAGGCGCACTGTCCACCATAGGTACAGTTGAGGTCAGAGGTGGGCCATTTCACAAGGGCAGAGGGGTTGCATGTTGCATTAATAGTGTCTGTTCCTCATGTTCAGTACTGTTCAGATACTAAATAAGAAAAATCTTTGCAAAGTAAGTATCATGACAATCATTGGAAAATCATG
Source organism: Neomonachus schauinslandi (assembly GCF_002201575.2). NCBI lineage: Eukaryota > Metazoa > Chordata > Mammalia > Carnivora > Phocidae > Neomonachus > Neomonachus schauinslandi. The sequence continues at coordinate 115,587,196 of NC_058409.1, forward strand.
GAAATAAAGAGGAGTATTCATGGAATAGAAGGAATAGAAGCTATAATTAAATGTTTACAATTTTAATGAAATGTACAGTGAGATAATGAATATAAACTACTCATTCAAAAAAATGGTTAAGAAAAGGAAAAGTATAAGGTGGTAGATGGAAGGCTACTTGTGCTCAATTGGGAGTCATTTTTTGAAGACAGGATTGTCATGTAGAGAATAAGAGCACAGACTATAGATCCAGATTGACTCAGTTCTAAACATAGCTTCAACATTAATTAGCTGTGTGACTTTACACAAGTTATTTAAATTCATAGATACATAGATTACAGATTATTCATAATCTGTAAAGTGAAGATACTGGTAGCAATCTTTTGAGATTTTTGTGATGATTAAATGAGTAAATATAAGTAGTATTTAGTTGAATGCCTGGAAAATAATATGTAATATCCAAGGGTTAGATAATATTATTATTATTATTATTTTAAATGGAGAGGTGAGTATATTTAAATGCTATTTGGCTGGAGTCAATTAGAGAGAGAAGAGGTAATGTTTCTGAGGAGGGATAAAGAAAGGATATTCAAACACAGTTGAAAGATGAGATTCGAATGGGAGAAGAGACACTTCCATTGTCGTAAGAGCAAGAAGAGAAGGAAAAAATATTGGTATCTTTCTAAATGAATTAATAGATATTCTTAAATGAAAGTTTCTATTTCTTTTAGAAATTTTAGGTAAGATCATCTGTGAATGAAAAAAAAAATGTTGGGGGAGGGAAATAGGAGTGTTCAGACAGCATAGAATGTTTTAAGTGGTCCACTGAAAAATGAAAAGTGATGAGGTTATCATATATGTCAGTCACTATTCTTGTTAAATTAGGTATAAAAACCATTTTCCTACACATACACACACACCAAGAAAAACTGTAATAATAAAGATCAAAACCATTTAGATCAGAAAAGGGCTTTTAAAAATATCCAAGCACACATTTTAACTCTATTATAATAATTATAGTGACTTTCAATTTCTAGTAATCATCTATCCCCTTGACTTTTATTCTATAATTACTAAAAAATAGTATTTGTAATAATGTTCCATATGAACAATTTACTTTGTAATTAAGTGCTTTCTTCTAAATGCTAAATACAATGAACTTTCATTATTATTATTGTTATTATTAATTACTTGATCAGTTAAGTCTTAAACAGTGTTACAGTGACTTTTGGAAAACTTTTGAGAATCTGTCCATTTTTAAACCAAACTATAATAAGAACAAGACAGAAAGAATTAACTATGTAGTATAAACAATTTTTAAGGGTTTTTTTTGTTCTTGGTTATTTTTAAATATATGAAAATATAATCCATTGCAAAATATCTGAATGGATAGCACTAAGTTCCATAAGCCAGAGGGCAAGTATATGTTTATATTGGAAGAGATCATTCTGGGTGGAGAAATAATACTTTTTATCTGATAATATTTTCTGTAAGGATTTTAAGATCATCTGGTAGGTTGTAATTGTGATAGTTTTCCAGGCCAAGTAGATACTTATTCTCTACCACAGAAAGCTTTCCCCATATCTTGACAGCTAGAGAATTCACTTTTATAGAGAAACCCATGTTTCATTACCCACCTTTTCCAAAAAAGATAAAAAAGTGAAGATAAAGTAGAAGTATTTCACTCAAACTTCTGCAGAAAAGATAACTGTACAACCATCTACTTTTCTTCATGTGTGATTTGCTCTTAATTTTTTCCCCATTTACTATATTGGAAATCAAATTAGGTATATTAGGATACTTTTATTATTATATGACTTATTCTGATATAATTATGTTGCTTAAAAGAATTAAAAAAACATGAATCCATTTTTGGGGAAAGGAAACTTTTTCCTACTTCAATTAAAAAAAGAATACTAGTTGTTTATATAAATAAAGCCATTAGTTCAGTGAAAAAGAAGAAAAAACTTCCTCCTCAGTATGTATGAATTGAAGATTTTGCTGTGTTTATAGCATAGTTCTTGAAAATGAGTCAATCCTGCTGTAAATATTTTAGAAATAATGCTTGATAAACGTATTTGCATGTAACAATGTTTGTTCTTTCAATCCATGAGCATGGAATGCTTTTCCATTTCTTTGTGTCATCTTCAATTTCTTTCATTAGTGTTCTATAATATTAAGAGTAAAGATCTTTTACCTTGTTGATTAGGTTTATTCCTAGGTATCTTATGATATTTGGTGCAACTGTAAATGGGATAGATTCCTTGATTTCTCTTTATGCTGCTTCATTATTGGTGTATAAAAATGCAACAGATTTCTGTACATTGATTTTGTATTGCGGCTGCTGAATTTGTGTATCAGTTATAGCAATTTTTTGACTCCATCAAAAAATTTTTTGATGGACTTTCTACATAGACGATCATGTTGTCTGTGAATAGTGAAAGTTTGACTTCCTTGCTGACTTGGATGCCTTTTATTCCTTTTTGTTGCCTGATTACTGAGGCTAGGACTTCTAGTACTATGTTAAGTAACTATGGTGGGAGTGGACATCCTATCATGTTCCTGACAGTAGAGGAAAAGCTCTGTTTTTCCCCATTGAGGATGATATTAGCTGTGGGTCTTTCCTACATATACATATATAGCCTTTATGATGTTGAGGTATGTCCCTCTATCCCTACTTTGTTGAGGGTTTTTATCAAGAATGGATGCTGTACTTTGTCAAATGCTTTTTCTGCATCCATATCATTCTTATCCTTTCTTTTATTAATGTATCACATTGATTGATTTGTGAATATTGAACCCCCCTTGCAACTCAGGAATAAATCCTACTTGATTATGGTGAATGATTCTTTTAATGTACTGTTAGATTTGAAATTTTTCTTGCTTCTGGAGGAAGGCCTGTATTGCTATATACTGCCCACTATGACCGCCTCTGCTGCATCCTAAAGGTTTTGATTGTCATGTTTTCATTTTCATTTTCATTTGCTTCCATGTATTTTTTTATTTCTTCTTTAATTTTCTGGTTGACCCATTCATTCTTTAGTAGGATGTTCTTTAAATTCCATGTTTTTGTGGTCTTTCCAAATTTTTTCTTGTACTTGACTTCAAGTTTCATAGCGTTGTGGTCAGAAAATATGTGTGCTATGATCTCATTCTTTTTGTACTTGCTGAGGGCTGATTTGTGACCTAGTATGTGATCTATTCTGGAGAATGTCCCATATGCACTTGAAAAGAATGTGTATTCTGCTGTTTTAGGATGGAATGTTCTGAATATATCTGTTAAGTCCATCTGGTCCAGTGTGCCATTCAAAGCCATTGTTTCCTTGTTCATTTTGTGCTTAGATGATCTGTCCATTGCTGTAAGTGGGGTGTTAAAGTCCCCTACTATTATTGTATTATTGTATCAATGTTTTCCTCTATGTTTCTTATTAATTGTTTTATATATTTGGGTGTTCCCAAGTTGGGGGCATAAATATTTACAATTGTTAGATCTTCTTGTCAGATAGACCCCTTTATTATGATATAGTGCCTTTCTCCATCTCTTGTTACAGTCTTTGGTTTAAAATCTAGTTTGTCTTATAAAGGTATTGCTACTCTGGCTTTCTTTTGACTTTCATTTGCACAATAAGTGGAAGTGGTTCTCCATACCCTCACTTTCTATCTGCTGGTGTCTTTAGGTCTAAAATGAGTCTCTTATAGGCAGCATATCGATGGGTGCTGTTGTTTTTTATCCGTTCTGACACCTTATGTCTTTTGATTGGAGCATTTTGTCCATTTACATTCAAGAGTAATTATTGATAGATTTGAATTTACTGCCATTTATTACTTGTTTTGTAATTGTTTCTGGTGATGTTCTTTGTTCCTTTCTAATCTTTGTCACTTTTGATCTTACTTTCTTACTCAAAGAGTCCTTGGAGGTCACCAACCCCTTTAGTTTTTGTTTGTCTGGGAAATGCTTTATCTTTCCTTCTATTCTGAATGATAGCCTGCTGAATAGAGTATTCTTGACTGAATATTTTTCCCACTCAGCACATTGTATATATCATGTCACTGTCTTCCTGTCTGCCAAGTTTCTGTGCAGAGATCTGCTGCTAATTTTATCTGTCTTCCCTTGTAATTGAGGGACTTCTTTTGTCTTGCTGCTTTTAGAATTTTTTCTTTATCTCTATATTTTCCAAACTTACCTAAGGTATGTCTTGGTGTTCACCTGCTTTTGTTGATTTTGTTGGGAGTTCTCTGTGCCTCCTGGATTTGGATGTCTGTTTCTTTCCCCAGATTATGGACGTTTTCAGCTATAATTTCCTCAAATAAATTTTCTGCCCCCATTTCCTTCTTCTTCTGGTACTCCTATGATACGAATGTTATTATGTTCTATGGAGTCACTGAGTTCTCTATGTCTACATTCATGATCTAATATTTTTCTTTCCTTCTTTTCAGCTTCATTATTTTCCATAATTTTTACTTCTATATAACTGATTCATTCCTCTGCTTCTTCCATCCTTGTGATCATTACATTCTGTTGGTTTTGAATACTGGTTATTGCATTTTTCATTTTGGCCTGTCTAGTTTTTAGGATTTTTTATCTCTGTGATGAGGAACTCCCTGGTGTCTTCTATGCTTTTCTCAAGACCAGTCTGTATCCTTATGATTGTTGGTTTAAATTTTGGATCAGGCATATTACTTATATCAGTTTCAATTTGATCCCTGGTCATGACCCTTTCATGTTCTTTCTTTTGGGATGAATTCCTCCATCTTGGCATTTTGTCTAGGTCTCTGTCTTTTTCTCTGTGTTAGGAAAAACTGTTATGTTTTCTGCTCCGGAGAGTAATGCCTTTATAAAATAGAGGTCATATACTGTTCAGGGCCTGGCACTTCAGAAGTGTCTCTGGTGTATGCTGTATGCACTCTGCCACTGTGTTTCGTCTGCTCTTTCCCTCAAGCAGTCCTCTGTAGAGGTTCTCTTTGCCTGCAGTGGGGAGTGCTTGGACCTTGGCCAAAGTGTAGCAAGTTTTAACTAGGAGTGCTCTGGTCTACACCTGATGTTATATCCACTACAGCTGAAGATTTGTGGAACTTTATGGTCAGTGGATGTGATGCCTGACGTGGGTTTGTGCTCTTTTGGGGGCAGGGCTCACTGCATTGGTTCTCAGGCACACTTGCCCCCAAAAAACAGCTCCTGCAGAGGACAGGGGGAAAGGGACTTGGTGTTAGTGGTTTAGGCTGCCAGTGTTGGCACTGTGCTCCTTACTGAAGTTAATTTATGCTGAGGGGAGGGCAAGGGAAATGGCGCCCACCAGCTTTTTTGTCCCCAGAGAGGCAATGCCATGTCTCTCAGATGCGCTCCAAAAAGCGTGACCCATCTTTCTCATTGCATCCCAGGGGATCCTAAGATCACACAGTTTGTCCCCCTCCCAGACTATCTGCGCTCCTTCTCCATAGGAGCACTGCAGCACCCACCAGACTCTACACCTGCCATATATGGGACCTCTAAAACTCCAGTTTTTGAGTTCCACTGGTTGTAAAAACTCTAGAAAATTAGCCCTTCTTGTTTTCCCAGTCAGTGGCTTTGGGGAAGTGTTTTCCTTGTGCACTCCTCTTTCTCTCTCCCTCCCTCCCTCCCTTCTCTGTAACCAGGGTTCCTTCCCCTCCACAACACCTGTGATCCGTTTCTCCCCCAAACCATGTCTCCGCACCTCCTACCTTCCATGATGCAGCCTCTTCTCTCCCTCTCGTTGTGCAATTTGTTTTCAGTCCTCAGATCAATTTCTTGAGTGTTCAGAATGATTTGATATTATCTAGTTGTGTTCAAGGGACAAGGCAAGCCTAAAGTCCTCGTATTACTCCACCATCTTAGCTCCTCCCTATCATTACAGTCTTAAATTACACATAGACATCCCACAGGCTAAGAATCTGCTCTAGGTATGTGCTACATTGTGAAAAGTGTCCTGAGATACTATAAAATATCATTATACAGTCATTCAATGCTTCTTAAGAGAAAGACTTCAAGAAAAAGTTGACTACTTATATAGAGTGTTTCATAGATTTGAAGACTGGTGTTAGAATCATAAAATGAGAGGTACATTTGATTTAATGAGTAATTATGAATAACCATGATACTTTTCATTTTATTATAAAAGCAAATTCCATAAAAATGAAAAGTATACCTTCTGATTCCTATCTTCCAGGAGCATTCAGTATGTAAAATCATGCTTGGAGAACTGAAAATTATCTACTTTTTCAGATGTACACAGGACTGTCTTGGTGATGAAGAAAACTCTTCTTATTTTCAAATAGAATACATATACTTTGCACGTGTTTTTATTAATTTCTGCTGTGTTCCTAATTGTTATAAACATTTTTGGAATTATAAGAAGGCAGCTTCTCTTTTCTAATCAGTAATTTACTCCTCCTTATAGCTGTGTTTAACTTAAAACCTGATATCACAGATTCAGATGGAAACTGCAATTTTTAAAGAGCAGATTCATCCAGGTTAACTTCAATAGGCTAGAAGCAGAATCTCATATTTAATAAATGTTCTCTGAATAATAAACAATAACAACTTGTAATAATAAAATACGAATCCAAAATTTCAATCCATGTGGGAGACTCTCCCTATCTGACCTCCTCCATTGATACCATTATTATAACACAAAAGAGTCAGAGATCATATTCTTGGTCTCCTTTACCCAAAGAATTTTCAGAAAGTATGTAACAAACCAGATTTTCAATCAGTGACTACTCGCGTGCAAACACTTCAGCGGTTCGGTGGTGACGGGCAAGGACGGACACTTAACAAGTAACTGCAGGTGCTCTTAGAATAACTAAGGCATAAACTCAGCATTTTTTCTAAGTGTATACCAAGAGGACTTTAGGTGACCAAGGAGTCAGAGAATATTTCCTTGACGTAGTGAGATTTGAGGAAGAAAGTTAAAGAATGAATAGGAACTGACCAGGAAATTATGTGGTGGGACAGCATTCCAGATAGAAGAAAGTGCGTGAGCATCCAGAGACTAGGGTAAGTTTAAGAATATTAAAGAAATGTAATATACCAGGGCATAGTGAGCAAAGGGAAAATGTATATGATAGAGCAGGAATAGGCCAAATAGGCCCAGGAAGTCAGACCTTGATCCTGAAAGCAATGGGAAGCCATTAAAAGGCTTAAGGGAAAGGAGTGACAATAAGGTTAGCATTTTAAAAAGATTTCTGTCTGGATTATGGAAAAGAATAAGAGTTGCAGTCAGGCATGCACAAATAGATACAGAGAATATAGTTAGAAAGTTGGGAATGAGTTTAGAGGAGAGATTAAGTTACTTTGACTAGAATGATAGTAATGATGATACAGGGAAATGGAAAATTATTGAAACTTCTGGCAGTAGAATTTATATGATTTGGTGGTCTTGAGAATTGGGGATGAAATTGTAGGGGATATAAAATAGGGTGATTCAGTTTTCAGATAAGGTATCATTCATAGATATAAAAACAATATAAATGTCATTAAAGCTTCTATTTTAGATTTATTAGAATTGCTTACATTTACCATGCTATGATTCTAGCTCTCCCCTCTTAATCAGAACAGGTCAGAGACATAGTTATACTTGCTGTTTTCATTTCCATTTCTTACTTCCATTCACTCTCAAGTTATTGCAATCTGTTTGGAATTACCCCCATTCCTGATGTTTATACATAGTCCAATGAAACCACTTAAAGCAAAGTCACCAAAGCCTTTACTGAAGCTAAATACAGTAGACACTTAAACTTACCTCTATTTAGACATCCTAAACATTTCAGGAATGAAAGTATGCCTTAAAATTGTTTTTTTAAGTCATATGTTAGTAGTATATTTCTAAACTGAACACAAAATTATGGAAATAAAAGATTTAAAAAAGAAGATATTTGGAATTAAATTGTCTCTAAGAATTTCAGGGATTATTCAAGAATGTAGGAAAAACGTAAGGGAATGTAGAGAAAATGTAGAGAATATAGGGAAAGGTAGGGAGAAATGCAGACAAGGAATATATGAAATATATAATAAGAAACATGGATCATATCCAGTATAGAGGATCAAATGCAAAAGTTCAACATCCAACTAGAGTAGTTCAAACCTAGAATTCTATATGTAGTTAGTTTAACAATTGAGTTTGAGTTTAAGAGATATTTTCAGACAAGAAAAAATTCAAAAAACCTATATCCCATTTAGTATTTCGTAGTGATTTCCTTGGGGATTGACTCCAGCAACATGAATAAATAAACAAAAGAGAAACATAGGCTCTGGGAATAGGGAACTCAACCAGAGATGTTATAAAGGGAAATCCTACTGGATATCAGCTAGGATAGGGATGCTGGAAAAAAATTTCTTGTGCAAAAAAAAAAAAAGTCATTAAAAATCCACAAAACCAGGGCGCCTGGGTGGCTCAGTTGGTTAAGCGACTGCTTTCGGCTCAGGTCATGATCCTGGAGTCCCTGGATCGAGTCCCGCATCGGGCTCCCTGCTCGGCAGGGAGCCTGCTTCTCCCTCTGACTCTTCCCCCTCTCATGTGCTCTCTCTCATTCTCTCTGTCTCAAATAAATAAATAAAATCTTAAAAAAAAAATCCACAAAACCAAAGGAAATGTCATCAAATGCTGCACTTGGCATTGTGGTAAACAGAGTAATGCAAACACTGTATAACCGCTTTGGTAGGTTCAATTTTAGGTACAAAATTACAATCTACCTTTATATTATAAAAGTAGAGATGACAAAAGTTAAAAAATAGAAATGAAAGAATGAGTTTGTTACATTTCATTTGGTAAACTTGTCTAGAGTTCTCTGAACAAGAAATAAAGATATAATTATGTTATGTAAAGTTACAAAAGAGACCGAGGGAAGAATTAACACTAGTGACACAATTGCAGAATGAGCGAGAAGGTGAGAAGGTATGGGGGGCTGTTAGTGGCTACACCACCTTTCCATGGCAAAAAGTCAATAAATGTTGCCTATAATTGATCCACATAAGAATTAGAAACAGAAGCATATTACTTAGCAATATAGACAAAACACCTTTTGAAAGTGGTAACATGGGAGGAGTGAGTTTAATAATGGAATGTTGTCTTCATTATATATATTAGATCTCATTTTTAGTATGTTCATGCAATATTTTTATGTATCATTTTAATTGCACAGAAAATTTTGAAAATAAAAGTACATTAGAATTTTAAATGATAATGATGTTATAGTCTCTTCTAATATTTTTAAAGATGTTTTTATTTATTTTAGAGGGGGGAGGCGCAGAGAGAGAGAGAGGGAGAGAGTCCTAAGCAGAGTGTACTGGGTGCAGAGCTGGAGACCCTGCGATCATGACCTGAGCTGAAGAATCAGATGCTTAACCAACTGTGCCACCTAGGCACCCCAATAGTCTCTTTAGATCTGATGGGATGAACTTTTGATTTTATATATTCAAGAAATACTTGTATTTGCATCTTTGTTTTTCAAAAGTCTCTTCATCAGTGACTATTAAATGTGTCAAGTCATCTTTCACATATAGTATAACAACTAACAGAAACTTTTCCATATTATCGTTTTTTTAAATTTAGCTTCCAACACTTAGTTTATTCCATTATCCACCGACCACTAGGTTGTTTTTCAAAGAGTAATTATTATTTTATTCTTCACATCACAGGTAGGTCTATTTTCATTCATTTTTTCTCAAGTCTTGTTAGGTATAGGGAAACAGACAAAAAGAAGTAGCTCCGTTTTCGATAAGTGTTGTGTTCTAACAAAGATCATTACCTAATTTCCAAATTCACTGATTATGGTGCAATACCTCTTTTCTTAGAATATACTTCTTTTGAGTACCTCCCGCCCCTTGAAACTTTATCCTTCTTTGCTCTGAGTCGAGGTTTTTTGGTTCTGCCACATCTGGCTGGCTAACCTCAGTTCCCTTAACTTGATCGATTTCCAACTGCTTTTAAAATGTAGGTTCCACTTTTTTTTTAAAATCTCTTTATTTGACACATTATCCCTCAGTGATCTCTTAGTCATTGACTATGTGTATATTTTTTCTTCTAAGTGCCTGACCTACCTATAAGCATTAGGATGGGCCATAGGCATCTTAAACTTAACTTACCAAAACTGAATTTCCTTTCTGTCCCCTACTCTCACTCAAAAGTGCTTCCTTATGCCCTAAGATAACACAGTTCTTGGCAGATAGAAGTAGTTCTGATGTTTTAATGTAGGGAAGGCCTTTTAAAACACAGACTGCTAGAATTTCTGGTTCTGTGGGTCTGGGGCGAAAACTTCAAATGTGCATTTCTAACAGGCTTCCCTGCGATACTGGTAATTTATCTTCACCTTAACTGCAGTTTGAGAACCATTGGCATGCAGCAATCAGTTAATATTTGGTAGATCAATAATTACTATAAATGGATTAATGTTTAAAATATGTAATATGGGTTCAAAAATCAAATTGAACTCAGTATGATTAAATGACAAGAAATATTCATAGAACTTTAGTCTGAAAGAACAAAGAAGATCATTTGGTGAAACACTCTCTTATTGTAGATTAGTAAACTCAAGTATAAAGGGATTAAATGATTCATATGAGGAAAATTAAGTACATTCCACCAATCGTAACTTTCCATAAAAATAAAATAACTTTATGTGTAACATTTGTATTTAGCTGATCAAGGATTAGTTTTCTAATTCAAGATAGACATTGAGCAGATTATTTGTTTCTCTAGATGAGTAGGCCCTTGCACATAGGCACAAATTTTGTAAAAATGAATTGAAATACTACTAACTTCTAAGGCTGCCTCCCATGCCCACTGAAATGCATGCAAAGAACAGAGAAATCTAGAGCTTAGTACCCTGGCTAAGGTTAAAGATTCTCACCAATCGAAGCAGTGTTTGGGCAAGCAGTTTTTTTGAGAAAAGTAAACAGAGATTACTTGACCCCTACTGGTCCTGAAGAAAGTTGAATCCTTTATTTGTCCAGAACTGAAAGGACTTTCATCAATGCAGTAAGTGTCAAAACTGTGGTAGTCCTGTGCTCTTAAGCTGTTTTATTGTTTTCCCAAGTTTGAATATTTAACAAGATTCACCAGACTTTACTCGTATGAGGCATTTGTTTAAAGGCAAAGGATTACAGGGCTTTGGAGAAAGAGAATGCACACATGGCATCAAAGGCCCAAGAACCTTTCCGCAGCATGAGCTCCCCATGGGCTCAATCTTCACGCATGTGGAACATGCGGAGTTTCTGGCTTGATCCACCAAAATCTGTGCAAGGAGCCTTGGTTTGGGGGGGGAGCTCAGCAACAAAGCTCTCAGTAGCTCTTTAAATAGTCAAGCCAGGGGTGCCTGGGTGGCTTAGTTGGTTAAGCGACTGCCTTCGGCTCAGGTCATGATCCTGGAGTCCCAGGATCCCTGCTCGGCGGGGAGTCTGCTTCTCCCTTTGACCCTCCTCCCTCTCATGCTCTCTGTCTCTCATTCTCTCTCTCGCAAATAAATAAAATCTTTAAAAAAAAAATTAAAAAAAAAAGTCAAGCCAGAATAATCAAACCAGATAGACTAGCTGCAAAGCATTAGTGCAAAAGTTAAACTTGGGGTTTCCAGTGGAGCCTCGGACCCTAAACAGTACATCAAATATCCCACTGCCCTCTTTTTGGCTAAAAGAAAAAAATCAGATGCATGGATGTCTCTAGAAATAAAGATAGAGCTTTTTCAGTCCAGCTGCAAATCAACTTTATCCTACACAGCAGTCTTATAGAGGTCACTGAAACTTCTTTCTTATGGACCAGCTGCATGAGGGTCAAGCAGACTGAATTCCAGGTCTCTAGAAGTGGGTTACCAAGATTAGGTAGGCATACAGATTCTGAGCTCTTCAGGAAAAATTAACCAATCCTTCTCAAGTACATGCTAGAAGCCACTTACACAAGTGACAGTGGAAGCATTGGTGTCTAAATATAAAATGCTTAAATCATAATCAAGTTGCTTCAGAGAGAGATATATATAGGCCTGCAAGCTTTAAATACTTGGGGGACAGTCTGGTGACCAAATAAAGAAGTCTCATGACAAAGTTGTATTTCCTTTAAGAATACTAATCTCCAAAAGGGAATGTCTTAAAAATAGGAATGTTATGTGAAAGGAAAGTATGTCCAAAAAGTTGAAGAAATATAATAGGTTGCTGTTTCTGATTAGATGTATGTGTTATCAAGTACCAATTACAAATACACTAATTATGGACAAGGAGTTGGGAGACCTCTAAGTCATCAGGAAAAGATGTGAGGAAAAAAAAAATATCCATGTGTTCTCCAAAACACAGCAAATGTGTTTTTTTAAGGGAAGAATCTTATTCCAGTATGTTTATCCAGTTTTATTACCTACTTTTTTATTTGTATTCAATTTTATCATCTATGCAATGAAACTCATTTGGGAGGCTCTAATTAATTGTTTCAAAGTATGGTCTCATGACTACCTGCATTTGCAACATCAAGGGAATGTTTCTCAAACTTAAATGTGTATAGGTCATCTGAGAATCTTTTTTTAAGATGTAGACTCTGATTTCATAGGTCTGGGGTAAAACCTGAAATTCTCTTCTAATAAGTTCCCAGCTAATATCTATGTTCCTTTTTCAATACCAGGGATTTATTTTCAAATTGCGTATGTGTGTGTGTGTATGAGTGTACGTGTAAATTCACAAAAACAGATACATCAAGGGAATCAATCTCTGGAGTTAAGCCTGAAAAATCTGCATTCCCAAAGTCAACTTCAACCCAAGTTTTATCAACAATTAAGTTTAAGAACTACTTGGTTAAATGAATTTAAACATCTAAGTTAACTTTTGGCTATAAAATTATGTGGATCTAGTCTCACCCTGATACTCTTTAAGTCCTAAATTGAAGGGTGACATATTCTCACACTTTTCAGGCCATCTGTGTTGCTTGAGTATCTATGACTTGGAAACAGCTGCCAAGCTCTCTGTCACTAAATTCAAATTTTAATTAGGTCTGATCTTTTGCTAAAAGGTCTAAGATAAAACCATTTGTTCTACCCAAACCTAGGAGATTCTATATCTGGATGAGGGGCCAAACATAACATGATACTTCTTCTAGAACACAGCTAAAAAAAGATTCCAAAAAAATGACATCACATTTTTTTCCTGTCTCATCACTGAGTTTTTCTGGGGTGACACCTTAAATTCACTCTGAACTCCTTTCATGCCCCTCCACATCTCAGTTCTCTACAGGAAATGTTTACCTAAATAAATCCCTTGCAGAGTATGTGACATAGAGTAGGTACGTTACCTTCTTGTCCATTAGTTCCTTCCCGTCAAAGAATTTCTTCTTTTTGTTACTGTTATTCAAATATTATTGAATTGAGCACAACAAGGTAACATGATGATTTCTCATACAGCCTAACAGTGTTTTCTAATTTCCTTTTTCCTTTCCTTGCAGTATAAGCAAGTGGAGCAATACATGTCATTCCATAAGTTACCAGCTGATATGCGTCAGAAGATACACGACTACTATGAACACAGATACCAAGGCAAAATCTTTGACGAGGAAAACATTCTCAGTGAACTCAACGATCCTCTGAGAGAGGTAAGATTTAGAGTCCTCGACTTCCATGGTACATGGTCATGGTCAATTTTCTCTTTTCATGGCAAATCTCCAAGTCTGTGTTATGATACTACTCAAGAAAAATCAGAACTAAATGTTAACACTTTTTTTACCTTTATTCTCCCATAGGTTCTCCCGTATATAGACTTTTAATTGTTGGGGAAAAAAAAGTACTGGAAAATTGTTCTTATACTCATGATTGTCAGAATGGTTTTATCTTTGATATCCGTGGTTATAAGAGTTCCTTCATGTGTCCTCATTGTCTATATCTTCCACTCTATCCTCTCATGTTTACTGAACCGTTTCTTTATCTTCGTTTTGATTTCTCCTCTCTTCCCATGTTCATTTCACCTATTTATTAGACCTTAGACCCTGATTACAGACTAACCTGACCTGTTGCAAGTAATTCATTTTGCCCTATCTCCTCATTAAAACACTTCAACGTCAGTACTCACCTGTTTGCCTTGGAGCTTCTTTCCATCCCTCCCTAGAAGGCTTCTCTCTGCCCCCGGGAATGTTCTGGTCACTCCTAGACCAAAAGAATATTGGCATGATTGTTCATATTTCTCACACTGCTTTTCCTTCCCTTCTTTCTTTTACTACCAACCTTCTCAAATGATTACTGTGTAGTCATTACAATGTGTGGTTTGATCTCCACTTCTTTACCGTAGTTGTTTCCTTGAAAGTTATCGATGATCTGTTACTCATCAAAAAGCCTTTGTCTTTGAACCCTTGGTGGTCCTTTTAAACTGTTAGCAAAACACACAACCTGAATCTCTTTTTGGGGCTTCCTTAGCACTGAACCATTACTAAGCCTTAGGCTTTTCATTTTGCATTTCTGGATTTGTTCTTTTTTTTAATTTATTTCTTCTTGCACCTTAATTCTGTAAATATTGCGCTCCAAGTTCTTGCCAATAACACTGTTTTCTTAAAATCTACATGATTTTCCCGACTCCATATATAGTAAGCTATGTAATACAGTCATTATCTTCCATTACTAAACCATTTTTCCTTTGAAGTCTCTCAGTAAATGTTTTAGTCATTCTCTCAAATCATTTGGAATGTAAAATTATAGTCTTTTTTCTTTTAATCTTTTTCTGCTCTGCCCGTCCAGTCAATCACCAAATGCCATCAGTTCACTGTGGCAGTCCATCCCACACCTGCACCCTTGTTTCCTTCCCCACCACCGTTGCTCTGACCTTAATCTTCTCATGTGGACAATCGGAACTGTCTCCTTAGTTTGCCTTCCAGCCTCTGGGCTGTTTTCTCTAACTACCATTTAAAACATCATTGCCAGATTAATCTTTTTTTTTTTTTCTTTTCATATGTACGAGCTACTCATTTCTCTGCTCAGAAACTTTCACTCTTTACATACAAAATTAAATCAAATTTAGCCTCCCTAGGCTCATATTCCAGCCCTTCTGTGCTCTGATTTCAGCTAAATTTCCAGCTTTATTCTCCCGGCTGCTCTACGTGTTCCAAAGTGGCCTAGAGCCAAACTGTGCAACTTGCTGTTTTGCAAAAATCAATTATAATTTCTCACCTTGCATCATATGTTTTTCAGAAATGTCTGTCATCTGTTAGCAAAATCTAGTTCAAATATTTCTTTATTTACAACTATTTTTTTTTTATTTTCCAGGGTAGATTTCATTTCTCTTTTCTCTGACCCCTAATGCACTGAGTCAGCAACTCATGTGTGCTCCTTATCTATTCTGTCTCTGTTATCATTAGTGTTTCATATTTGTTTTCTCCACTTTTGTCTTAAAAGTTCCTCAAAAGCAAAGGCTTATTTATAGTTTAAATTTTTCTTGAAATTCCTAGTACATGTAGCATATATTAAATGCTCAATAAATATTTTCATTGCAACTAATGTCTTTACCATTTATAACCATTCCTAAGCTTTTGCATCCCCTAAAAGTTATTCGTAATTTTTTTGAGCCTTAAACTATCAGTTAAGAGTTTGTCAATAAAGGAGCTAAAAATCTGCTGTTGATTAGCTTATTTTCTTTACAACACCTCAAATAAGAATATCATTTATTTATTTATTTTGCTTTGGGAACCACAATTCAAACTTCATTTTTTGTTGTATTTTTAAAAATAATGTGTGTTTTTTTAATCTATCAATATGCTTTGCTTTATCTCTTTGTTGGATTACAGAATTTGTTTTAAATCTAAATCCCCTAGGGCACATGGGTGTCTCAGCCCACTAAGCATAGGACTCTTGACTTTGGCTTCGGTCGTGACCTCAGGGTTGTGAGATCGAGCCCTGCTTTGGGCTCTGTGCTGAGTGTGGAGCCTGCTTAAGAGTCTCTCTCTCTCTACCCCTCTCTCCCCTACTTTCTCCCTTTTTAAAATAGTAATAATAATAATTATAATAATAAATAAAAAAATCCAAATCCCCTTCACTGAAAGGCAGAAGGTCAGGACACTGGAACCAGGCTGGGTTCTCAAGGGCCCAGAGTGGTTCAAAGACAGGACAGGAGAGGCCATAGCAGGGAGACAAATATAATCCAAGAGACAGTATCAGATATTAAGACTAAATCAAAAGACAGGAAGACACTATAAAACTAAGGATATATTTCAAAGAAACAGGAAAGGGGCACCTGGGTGGCTCAGTTGGTTAAGCGTTTGCCTTCAGCTCGGGTCATGATCCCAGGACCCTGGGATTGAGCCTGCATCAGGCTCCCTGCTAGGAAGCCTGCTTCTCCCTCTCCCTCTGCCACTCCCCCTGCTTGTGCTCACTCTCTGTCTCTGTCAAATAAATAAATAAAATCTTAAAAAAAAAAGAAACACAGCAATTTTAGGATTCCAGCATAAAATGTCATTGAGGGAATAGAGAAAGCCAGGATAAAAATGAGTGTAAAAGCCCTAAAGTTGCATGCTTAAATGAGAAGCATTCCTCTGGGCTGAAAATGCACAGTGTAGTATAAAATCGGGATAACAAGAACATCTTCTTAATCGTGTGTATTTTATTAACTACCCTTTCTCTTGCCACACATTAACTTAACTCTGATCTTCATTGGAAAAAATGCACTTTTCATTTTTACCCCCTACACCCATCCACAGCCATATGAGACCATATGTCCAATTTCCTTCTTTCCTACAACTATTTAGTCACTAAATTATGACCAATGTTTTTCCTCATACTTTCAAATACCATAATTCAGGGTCTCAGCATCTTTTAATTCAACATCTGAAGTGCTCTCACAACTGTTCTCCCTGCCTTTGATCTCAGTTAGCTCAAATGCATACCATCACACAGATTGATAGAAAACACGAGTTTGACGATTCTCCTCTCTTCTTCCTAGAACCTGCTCATGATCTCCCATCCCCTACAGGAAAAAGTCCAGTTTTCCTGACAATGCATATGAGACACTCCATGCTCTGCCTTAATCTTTACTTTTTTCTATTAATACTTCATCAACAGGGAATTGTTCGTAATTTTCTGGGGAAAAGAAAAGTGCTGTTGATTGCCTCATTGCTTTTCCTCATGCTACTCTATCTTCACTCCTTTCGACTAAGCTTATATTCCACTTCCCAGTAAGCACTCTTACTACACATGAACTTCCTCATAAATTTTCCCTGACCACTCTGTCTCTCACATTGTATTTATCACTTGTCAGTTTATTGTTTGTCTCTTCTAAGACTATGAGCTTCTTGAGGCTAGAGATGATGCCTTAATCTTTATATCTTTATTGACCAGTTATAGTAGGAACTCACTAAGTATTTACTGAGTGAACAGCCTTTAACAGAATTATGAATGAAAAAAAGACTAAGAGTTGTGACTACGTAATAAAATTAGAGATCTTATAAGTGGATTCATTAAATGCTCAGACACTTAACACCTTAAAAGGTGAAAATCATGTTCTTCATTTGTTCCCTGCTTTTCAGCTTTTGCTCATCTGGCATCAGAATCATGCAAAAGCCTACATTTAATGTTATACTGAGTTAAGACTTTATTAGAAAGGAAACAAGATGAGTAGGATAAGAAAGTAAGGAGACATATAGCAGAGAGATAACAGGAGTCATTATTTAACTAAAACTTGAACCTAAAAAAGCCAGACACGTTTTTGAAGAAAAGTTCAATAAGAACAATGAGAAATTACTTCTTGCTCCCTATTAAATTGGACTATTATGTACTTACTGTATTAAAGTCATAGTGGTAGATCGCAAGAAATCTTTTTAACTTAGACGTTAAGGCATCAGCTTGGGCAAAGGCATATTTTGGTCACTGTTGTGCTCCTAGCGTCTGGAAAGTGCCTGGCACATAGAAGACATTGAATGACTGATATCATATATGTCAAATGAGTGAAAGTAGAATACTCAGAAGAGGAAAGCTGGATTATTTGTTATGTGTTTTGTGACAGAAGGTAAAAATATAAGATTTGCATGGTATACACATACACATGCAGTGTATAATTGCTAATCATATGTTCAATGTTGAGTCAACCACTATTTTATATTGCAACAAGACTTTTAACTTAAAATACTTCATTGTGCAGAAGGCTTATTTTTATGAAAATATGTAGCCTAATTTGAGATGCTAATGTATACTAAAGAACAGTGATTTCTGCTAACACAAGTCTAGATACTCAGGAATGTATAGAAGTGAAAGGTAAGTCAAACCTTCAGACTCTCAAAAACATATGCAAAAGACCTATTGCTTAAAAATATAAAATGCAATGTTAAGGAATGTGAAAATTATCCTATATTCATAATCAATTAAACCCATATTATGTTTTTTTTTTAAAGATTTTATTTATTTATTTGAGACAGAGAGAATGAGAGACAGAGAGCATGAGAGGGAGGAGGGTCAGAGGGAGAAGCAGACTCCCTGCCGAACAGGGAGCCCGATGCGGGACTCGATCCCGGGACTCCAGGATCATGACCTGAGCCGAAGGCAGTCGCTTAACCAACTGAGCCACCCAGGCGCCCCAAACCCATATTATGTTTTATCCATTTTATATCCCAGCTTTTTTTTCAATGTGTCTGAATACTTTTAAATATGAAGACTCTCAAAGATGTAAAGTGGCAGAAAGAATATCACTTGAATGATTTTTTAAAGCTCTTACAAAAATCTCATACCGCATGTATGCAAATTAATTCTGTTAGTGGATACTACAAAAACACTACTTCATTGAGTGCACTCTTCTATTTCCATTTCTGTGGCATAAATTAGGTGATTTATCTTTTCATATGTTGGAGACAAATTGCTGAAATGCCTTTAACAAATATCTGGTTCATTCTTATTGTTCTTGTTTCATAAAAATGGTACCTCCTCAAAGAGGCCTTCCTGAGAAGTTTATCTAAATGAGTTCTCTTGAAGTCCTTCTCCATCACATAAGCCTTTTTGTTGTGTACATACCACTCTGTTGTCTTGGATCCAAGAAGACAAGGACTTTGTCTTTCTTGATTTCCACCATAACTTCAGTCCTTAGTACACATTTAATAATTACTTATTGGATAAACAAATGCAAAGAAGGTTTGGATGTCACACTTTGCAAATCATCTCAAGGAATCATTGATTGTTAGAGCTCAAAGAGAGTATTTTATCAACAAAACAGTGGTGTTCATGTGGATAAAAAGTGATGCCCAGAACTATGAAGTACTCCGGCCACAGAATATTCTTAGTATCACTTTCGATTATACTATGGAAAATGTGGTTTCTCATGTATAACAAAAGGATGCTGGCATCTCTAGATTCCTCTGTGATTTTGATTTTTATGTATATACTATAAGCCAGCATGTTCTATTTTACTTGTGGTTGGTTTTTATTTTCTTTTTAACTTTCTTTAGATATTTGCATTAGTGATTTAGTACAGTCAGGATGAGAGAAGGGGATTTTTTTTTAAGATTTTATTTATTTACTTGAGAGAGAGAGAAAGATCATGAGATAAAGCATGAGTGGGGAGGAGAGGGAGAAGCAGGCTCCCCATGAGCAGGGAGCCCGACGCAGGGCTCAATCCCAGGACCCTGGGATCATGACCTGAGCCGAAGGCAGACACTTAACCGACTGGGCCACCCAGGTACCCCAGAGAAGGGGATATTTCAATAGAGTACCATTATAGAAGGTAAATAGATACTCTGTCCAATTTCTATAACCCAGTAACATCAATGGAATAGACAAAAAATACTTATTTTTATATTCTATACCAAGTCTTCCCAGAGTATTGTCGGTGGCTCATGGAAGAAATGTTGCTGGTCTCCCTGTCCAAACTGAAGTAGTGAGCCACCTCAGGATGGAGAAGATTCAGAGCGGCAGATGAAGTTGCGTGTCCGTCCTCAGGTTAGGCCATATGACCTAAACACTGGCTCCACTAAAATTGCCAACATTCTGAGAAGTGATTGTAAAGTCGTCTTAAAAAATTATCTTCATTTCACTGTGAACTAAAATACTTGGACCAGAACATCTGTAATATTCTGACAAAATCTTTAAGATGATGCTCAGAAACTTGGCATTGTGAATTAAAGCTGTTATTTTATGATGTATGTATTCATTTTCTATAATCTTCAATCTCTAGTTCCTCTGTGGCTGTATCTAGTCTGCAAAGCCCAGCTGAATCTCTAGAAACCTCCCCGCCCTCTAGTTGTTATTTGACCTGGCTCTGCCTAGAGAAAGATTTTCTTTCTTCTCCTTCCATTCACTTAAAATAAGCTCCTGTTCTCCCACAGCTGCTCAGAAGGATCCAGTTTTATTGTTTTAAACTATTCGGTTTAAATCCCTTTTATGACACTCTCAGTGCCATTAATAGTCATATGTATGCCTTCAGTTGTGCAACAAACAATGAATGAGAAGCTACTATGGAGGGGCTATGCAGGATCATGGGTAAGTGCATGGCCCTGGTTCCACCAGCCCCATTTAAATCCAGCTCCACAACTTACTGTATGTATGACCTTGGGCCATTTAGTAACTTGTATGTATTCCACTTTCCTCATTTTTGAATGTGGATGATGATCAATACCTCGTAGAGATGTTATAAAGATTAAATGAGCAAAAAGTATAAAAAATTAGAAATGCATCTGGCACACAGTAAGTGCTCAGTAAAATTTAACTTTTGGTATTACTCTGATTCAATGAAGAATAAGATACAGTCCCAGCTCTCATGGCTCTTGTAGCTTAGAGACAAAAATTTAAATAATCAATTATAACTGTATGTAAGTGCCACGAGAGGGTCATTCAGAGGGTGTTAGGCCAAACACAGGAGAGACGAGTCCAAACTTATCATATGTCTCATTTCTTCTGGAATGTATTCAAACAATCTGCTGATCAGTTCTTCCTTCATTTTAACAGGCAGCTTTCTGGAGACAATGTCTTAGCATCAAAATTTGGCATTAAAATGTTAGGATCATGATACTGATGAATGCTTTAGCAAAAGCAGGCAGTGTATTTAAAACTAAAAAATTAATTAGAAAAATTCTGTGAACTATATCCCTCTGTTTATGAGAGCCTGTTGGAATGTGTACCAAGTAAGAAGGTCTATTTTTAACATGATCAGATTTATACTTATTCGATTAGAGCAAAATGGCAAACTTAACTGTCGAGAAAGAGGTTAATACCCTTCTGAGCCTGTCTCCAAAGTTCAGAACTGATCTATTTTTAAACAATGGAGTGTGAAGAGCCATGGGCTGAAAATAGGTACAGATCATGTGTCCCAGTATAATATAGGATGTCAGTATATTTCATTTTCACAGAACATGAATCAGGCTGAGAGTATAATACTGTCCTTCTGACCTTTAATTTGTTGAATAGACTGTTAGGGAAGAAAGCATAATTTGCATACATATTTACTTGTGCAGTTCTGAATCATTTTTTTTTGAAGTACATACTTGTTGATTTTTAAAATACCCTCTAAAATGTGTTTAGTTAAGATTAACTAAAACAGGCTAGAATCATAGAATTGTAACTTTATACAGGGATCTTATACATTATCAGATATTCATGTAACAGGCACAGTAACAAAAGGCTAGAAAGACTAAGTGGCCTGGTCATGGTCACATTGCCAAACAAAGAAATTGAGTCTTTTTCTCTCTTTTGGTGTATTTTCCCTTGCATCCCTGGTTTCTAGAAAACAAATAGACAAAAAACGTTTATCGATTTCTTAATGTGTGCAAAACATTGATCCAAGCATGATGGGAAGGTAAATTGTAAAATATGGTTTTAGTCTCAAAGTGCCTACCATATGCTTGTAAGAGACAAGATAGAAATACATGCAAAAAAAAAAAAAATAAACTATGAAAAAAAGTTAAAGTACGTTACTAAAAATACAAGAAATGTAAAAAGTTCACATATAGTTAATTGCCAGAGCAAAGCTGACAGTACATACTGAAATTCTAAATGGATTTGGAGACTTACATGCACAGCTTGAAATCATAAAACTCCCGGAAGAAAACACAGAGAAAAAGCTTCTTGATGTTGATCTTGGCAGTGATTTTTTTGGATGTGACACCTAAAACATGAGTGACGAAAGCAAACATAAATAAGTGGGACTACATGAAACCAAAAAGCTTCTGCACAGCAAGAGACACAGTCAACAAAATGAAAGACAACCTATAGAATGGGAGGAAGTCTGTGCAGACCACCCATCTGATAAGATGTTAATATCCAAAATATACAAGGGACTCAAATGACTCAAGAGCAAGAAAATAAGTAGTCCAATTAAAAAGTAGGCAAAGGATGTGAATAGACATTTTTTTTTTTCACTCAAATGCCCAACAGGTATGTGGAAGGATGTGCAGCATCATCAGTCATCAGGGAAATGTAAATTAAAGCCACAATGAGATATCACTTCACATCTGTTAGAATGGCTATTATTAAAAAGTCAAGCTATAATAAGTGCTGGTGAGGATGTGGAAGGGATATCAGGAAAGGGGAGTGGGGAAGATAATATGCATTATTATAATGAGAGAGAGCCAGACCACTGGACCTTTTCCTTGATTTTTCCTAACATTGTTCATTACTTCCCTCCTTCCTCCCCAACAAGGTTTCTCTAGTGGCATTGTTTCTTTCTAGGGCTTCAAAAATTAGTCCTAGGCAATACTATATAATTCCACCTATATGAGGTCCCTGGAATAGACAAATTCATAGCAACAGAAAGTAAAATAGAAGTCACCAGGGATTGAGGGGAGGGAGAAGGGGGGATTATTGTTTAATGGTTTCCAGAGTTTTTATTGGGAATGATGGAAGAGTTAGATGCGGTGGTGGTCACACAGCATTGTGAACATATTTGCGAACTGCACACTTAGTAATAGTTGATACTATAAAATTGTTATATGAAGTTTTTAAAAATTAATCTTATAAAATAACAAATCCTGTATCTCTAGTTTGGATCTTTAGAGCCATTTCCACCTGCCACCTGCACTTGTCACCTGAAGGCCCAAGATGCTTCAAACTCAATACAAAAATAAAGCAAAATCCTTTCTCCATATAACTGAATATCTTTGGGGATTTATTTCTCCCCAGACCAAAGAGCTCAGAAGTTGTTAAAGTATGTGGGTTGTGTTCCATGTCACTTCCGAGTGATCCTAACTGGACCATGTATGTATCTTGCCACTGCCCACTCCCTCACTTTGGGAGCTGGGGTTCTGCTGTGTCTTGGCAGATATTCAGAAGGGAGCAGCTTCCTCCTTCCTGCCACACTTTACCGGCCTAACTTGCTCTATAAGTTTGCCAGGGTTGCCATAATAAAATACAACAGACTGCGTAGCTTAAACAGAAATGTTTTTTTCCACTCTTCTGGAGGCTGCAAGTTCAAGATCAAGGTGTCAGCAGATTTGGAGTCTTCTGAGACCTCTCTTCTTGGCCTACAGTTGTCCACCCTCTCCCTCTGTCCTCTCATGGTCTTTTCTCTGTGCTAACATATGCTGGGTATCTGTTTCCTCTCCTCATAAGGACACCAGTAAGATTGGATTAGGGCCCACCCTAATGAATTCATTTTAACTTGGTTTCCTCTGTACAGACCCTCTTTCCAAATAGGATCACATTGCAAGATACTGGGAATTAGGGCTTCAGCATATGCATTTGGGGAGGATACAATTCAGCCTAAAACACTTGCCAACGCATGCAGTGCTCCATGCAAGTCTAACTAACATGGTATATAAATGAATGTTTAATGCATTTTAGGATGCCTGCCTGGTTTTAGGGCTGGCCTGATTTCCTCACGTCCTTTGCACATGTACATATGCTATTATACACAGATTATTTCTATTACTGACTGTTAATGATGAAAATGAATTTATGTGGATTGTATTTTAAATTCTCAAATATAGGTTCTTATCAAATTCTCTAACACCAAACACCTTCTCTTGGGATTGTCTTTTAATTCACACTACTATCTGCTGGTCCTGTTTTAATAATATTTTTTAGTTCAGCATATTTCTGGACACCAGTCTGCTTTACTTGCTGTATTTGACAATTCAGATCAGTCTATGTTTACCATGTCAGATAGGCTTAACACTTACTCTGCAAATTATTCTTACAACTTGCTTACAGCTTGTAGGCCAATGGAGCTGCATTCTTTGGAGTTTATACAAATCTGTACAGGGCTTCAGCCTGGGATACCACATAGGAGGGCTGAGATACGGAGTCTCCACTGAACATGCGTGTTGTCAGTATACAGTTCCTTAATATAGGTTTGTTTGGTCTGTTTCTACCTCTTTTTCTTTGCTTCATAATCAAATTTAAGTGAATGTTAACTAAATTTTCTGTCACTTGCTATCATTCTGCCTGTTACCTAATGGAACAATATGTCCTTATGTTCTAGGAAGGCAAATCAATGGGACGATGCTAAGACTAAATTAATTTCAAACTTCATTTGCATTCATATTGTAAGGCTTAAATGTGATTTAATACCTCAAGACCAAATTAGATGCATATGAGAACTGTAACAACAGAAAACATTAAAATGTTTGAATCTGTCCATTTCAAAATTCATCTTGTTCCGATCAATCCTTTACATGCAGGCAGATTTCATTTAAGGCACTTCATCATAATTGGCCATTTGTATATGCAGAGATTTTAGGCTAATTACCTTTAACATAATCTTAACAGACTATTAATCTAGCAACTAATGAGATAGCTGGGTTTCAAAATAAGTAACGGTGAAAAATGTCAGTATTAAAGAGGCTATTGCAGACTATTTCTCTGTATCTCTATTGGGCTTTTCTTAATATAACTATGACTAACACAAAATGGAATATCGTGTGGCCATTAAAAAGAATAGCAATGAGGACCATGTCTCAAAATGGGGAATATTTTATATTATAAAGATGTGGAACAAAGAAACAAATGTTGAATGTATATTATCATTACAAATATATTAAGGTGAATAAAAGTTTGTCTGAAGGGAATATATAAACATATTAAAACACTAAGGTGATGAGAATAGAGATTTTTTTCTTTTATATATTTTAAGAGATGTGTGTATGTTCATTTTTTTCAAAGATTTTTTTAAATGCACCTCTGCTAATACAAAAATACTTGATTACTTCCTTCTTTAATGAAATGGAAAACTACAATAGACTAAAATTGAGGCATTCCATATTAATTCAGCAATCCTCCTTTTTCTATTTCTAAACACTTTAACTTTCCCAAAATAAATATTAAAGGTAAATATTCCTTAGCTTTGTTGTTTATTACATAGTTTTTGATATTCAAATTATTTAGGAGTTGCAAAAAACGCTTTCTTTAAAAAATATGACAGATTATCTCAACTAGAGTAATAGATTATCTTAAATCTTCCCAATAAGACATAGAAATCAAGGGAAATGCTTTCAGTTTAAGAAATTGAAGCAGTACCTAACTTGTTAGCCAGTGTTTGGACAAATGCTTAGAACACTTTTAAGCATTAAGATATGCCTGTGTGGAGATGTAGTGAAAAGAAGGGCCATATGCACCCCAATGTTCATAGCAACAATGTCCGCAATAGCCAAACTGTGGAAAGAGCCGAGATGCCCTTCAACTGATGAATGGATAAAGAAGATGTGGTCCATATATACAATGGAATATTACTCAGCCATCAGAAAGGATGAATACCCAACTTTTACATCAACATGGATGGGACTGGAAGAGATTATGCTAAGTGAAATAAGTCAAGCAGAGAAAGTCAATTATCATATGGTTTCACTTATTTGTGGAACATAAGGAATAGCATGGAGGACATTAGGAGAAGGAAGGGAAAAATGAAGGGGGGTGGATATCGGAAGGAGGGATGAACCATGAGAGACTATGGACTCTGAGAAACAAACAGAGTTTTAGAGGGGAGGTTGGAGGGGGGATTGGTTAGCCCGGCGATGGGTATTAAGGAGGGCACGTACTGCATGGAGCACTGGGTGTTATATGAAAACAATGGATCATGGATCACCACATCAAAAATCAATGATGTATTGTATGGTGACTAACATACCATAATAAAATTAAAAAAAAAAAAAAAGATATGCCTGTGTTGGCCAGTTTTCTCACACATGCAGTCAACCATTTTGCAATTTAGAAGGCAAACCACCAGATCAATACAAGCCTGTTAGGAATGCTGAGGGAAATTGTTTTTAAATTGCCTCATGTGTTTCCTTTCTTAAAAAAAGTAATGGAATGTGTATGTACAATTCACCTTCCAAATTTATTATATCAATAGAGCAGCTTTATTCTAAGAATCCTTTATTTTATTCCTTGACTTTAGCCACAAGGGAATTTCATTCTCTGCCCTAAGAATATCTTATCATTTTCTTTTTCGGATACTCTGCACTCACCTTAACTTTGGTTTTTAACAAACAATCCCCACCCTTTTTTTTTTACCTGACTCAGTATTCTTTTCCCAAATTACCTTGAAGCATTTGTTTCTTTGAAAATATGGAATATGGTCTATACAATTCATTTGATCTTAATCAATACTGTTTTATAGTATAGCTATAAATTACAGGGGTTAAAACAGATAACATTGAGTGAAATTCATTAAATGCTTTACTTGTGTTAATTTAATTATCATAATCTATGATAGAATTGCTAGTGTTATCTCCATTTTACAGATGGGAAGATTAAGATTTGAAGAATTTGAGTCACTTTCTATGGGCACAGAGCCATTTAGTTTTGGAATCAGGGATTGAACATGCGTGTGCACACACACACAGAGGGAGAGAGAGAGACTAACCCATATTTATTTTACAACTTACAATTATTTTATACTGAATATATACATGTACATTCTCTTCCCTCAACTAGGTGTAAACTTTCAGATACTTCTTTATTTTAGGAACCATGGTTTCCAAACCTGATTGCTTATAACTTTGAGTGTGTTATTAAAAGTAGAGATTTTGGGGGCGCCTGGGTGGCTCAGTTGGTTAAACGACTGCCTTCGGCTCAGGTCATGATCCTGGAGCCCCAGGATCGAGTCCCACGTCGGACTCCCTGCTGAGCAGGGAGTCTGCTTCTCCCTCTGACCCTCCTCCCTCTCATGCTCTCTGTCTCTCATTAAAAAAAAAAAAAAAAAGTAGAGATTTTGAGTCATATCCCTTGGAGATGTAGCTCCAGATTCTTTTAAAACAGAATTTGAGCCTTGTAAACTGTATTTTAGTAAAGTACCATAAATATGTCCACAAGATTATCGTCTTCCTCTGAAAAGTAACAGGGAGGAGAATGTCATCTTTGGCAGGTCATTGAAGCCTTTTTTTAATTAATTTAATTTTTAGTTTTTTAAATTTTTAATTGATGCTATCTTCATGAAAGCCATGATGAGGGCAAGGACCCATGGAACAATCCTGAATAGTTTCTTTTATTTTCCAAAAAATAAAGGCATTCAGATTCAGATTTTTTAAAATAATTGTTGTGGGTAAAGTAATAACAGCCAAGTTCATTGCTATCAGTTTGCTACCCCACAGTCAACAAATACTCATGTCAGACTCTCTAAATGTGTAAATTTCAAAAGAACAAATTTATGGTTAACACAAAAATCTTTAGGGTTTGTCGTAATTCCAGATATGTGCAAAAGTAAGATGGTTTCTTAGAATCCATCAAAACCCTAAGTTAGAGAGCTGGGTTACCCAGCAAACCATGGTTCTTCCTCTTGCAAGCATGTGGTCTTTGGCAGATTATTCAGTATCTTCTATAAAATGGGGTAGTAATAATACTTAAGGTATAGGATTTTTGCAGTTGTAAAATAAATTAATACTTATAAAACATTTAAAGCAATACCTAGATACCAGAAAGAATATAAAAAAATATTGTCTCTTATTTTTATTATGCTCATTCTTAAAATTATCCCTGCCTTTAAAAAAAAAAGACAAAACCCTAACACATCCACTTACTCTAATTCTCTCCAGTCCAGGTTACTGAACTGGGTGGAGAGGAGGAATAGGGCAACATCAGCAGCACTCTTTTACGTGATGGTCTAGGTGATAAAGTGTCAGTTGATATAGATTTGACTATATTTATTTATTTATGTTTGATGTTAATATAGAAGTCTATATGTCTGGTTGCCATTGGAATGTCTAATATAAGTTCTTAGAAGGAAGGTCTGTGTGTTCTGCAAAGTCTAAAAATACAGGGTGTGTTGGGTGTAGGAATTTAGCAATGTAACAGCAGCTCTGTTTTGTTAAGATACTCCATGATTCATTATTGTAATGATGGTAATTATATTTATAGCTACCATGCCTAAAACATTTTAGAACTATACTGTGTAGAATAAAATATGTAGAATGGAGGAGAACTAAGTGTTTTACAAAATGGAACTTTCCCCAATGATACTTAAGTTATCAGTAAAGAATTGTAGTGCTTCAAGGAGCCTTAAAGTATTACTATTCTTTTTAATAATAACCAAAAAAATATTGCTTAAGCTTTCCCAGGGTCTCAGAGTTTGCATGATTCCTAAATACTGATTTATGGATAAAATAAATCCTCTGTGGGGCACCTGGGTGGCTCAGTTGGTTAGGCATCTGCCTTTGGCTCAGGTCATGATCTCAGGGTCCTGGGATTGAGCCCCATTGGGCTCCATGCTCAGCGGGGACTCTGCTTGTCCCTCTACCCCTCCACCAGCTCATGTGCTCTCTCTCTCTCTCTTTCAAATAAATAAATAATCTTTAAAAAAATTAATAAAAAATCCTTTGTGAAGTTCTCTCTCTCTCTCTCTCTCTATATATATATCAAATCCCATTTTCCTGATTGTCATAAAATTAAACCAAAAAAATAAAACAAGATAACCCTGAGATTGAAAAGGCAAGTCACACTGGGCGCCTGGGTGGCTCAGTTGGTTAAGCGACTGCCTTCGGCTCAGGTCATGATCCTGGAGTCCCGGGATCGAGTCCCGCATCGGGCTCCCTGCTCGGCAGGGAGTCTGCTTCTCCCTCTGACCCTCCTCCCTCTCATGCTGTCTGTCTCTCATTCTCTCTGTCTCAAATAAATAAATAAAATCTTTAAAAAAAAAAAAAGAAAAGGCAAGTCACAGATGGGGAGAAGATATTTACAATGTATATCCCAACAAAGAACTCATGTCAAGACTATAAAAAGAACTCCAACAACAGAAAAAAAGTGAGGAAAACTTGACTGGGCAGTTCACCAAACAGGACATTCATCTGATCAGTAAGCCTATTAAAATGTGCATAACAACATTAATCATTGGAGAAATGTAAGATAAAACTACAATGAGGGGCACCTGGGTGGCTCAGTCGTTAAGCATCTGCCTTCAGCTCAGGTCATGATCCCAGGGTCCTGGGATCGAGCCCCGCATCAGGCTCCCTGCTCGGCGGGAAGCCTGCTTCTCCCTCTCCCACTCCCCCTGCTTGTGTTCTGGCTCTCGCTATCTCTCTCTCTGTCAAATAAATAAACAAAATCTTTAAAAAAAAAACTACAATGAGAAAATTTTTTAAAATAATGATATCTCTGCATACCTACTAATAGCTAAAATCAAAGAATGATAACATCAAATTTTACTATGGATGGAGGACAACTGGAACTTATATATTGCTGGTATGTGAGAAAAATAATACAATCATTTTAGAAGACTTTTGCTAGTATCTACTAAAATTAAATATAAGTTTACCTTATCACCCAGCAATTCCAATATAAGGTATAAACATTCAAGAGAAATCAGTGCGAGTGTTGCCATTGTAGAAACAGTACAGAGGTTTCTCAAAAAGTTAAAAATAGCACTGCCTTATGATCCAGCAGTTGCACTATGGGGTATTTACCCAAAGAATACAAAAACACTAATTCAAAGGGATACATGTACCCTGATGTTTATTGCAGCATAATCTACAATAGCCAAAGTATAGAAGTAGCCCAAGTGTCCACTGACGATCGATAAATGGATAAAGATGGTGTGGTTATACATTTGAAAAATTCACTTAAGATTTGTGCACTTTACTCTGTATGATACTTTAAAAAATATCCTCTAGTCTTTGACCAAACAACATAAATAATTCTATCATACTTTAGCAAAACAAGATGAAGGACCGCTGAAAAGGAAAGACTTTCATATTTGAAATAAACTGACATGTCAAAGTAAGATCAAATTCAGGGTTCTTCAGTGTTGGTTGTTGTATTATGCTTTTATTTAGTACAGAGAAGTTTATTTGGAATTTGAACAGATTTGTCTATTTTCCCCTGCTTTTTAATTTACTCAGTTGTTTAATTATATAAATATGGTCTCATGATTATTTATTTTATACTTTGGGATTAATCTAACACTACATTATTTACTTTCTTACACCAATTGTTAAAGCTTTAGCTATTGGTAGCTCTTTCATTTGGCCCTCTTTGAAATACACTCATCATTGTGGGATTTTTTTTTTTTATGTTTGTATTTGATTGTTTGTTTTTTAGCACTTCTATACTTTCTGTTACTACAAGGTGCTCCAGGAAGAAAAAATTACATTTTTTTAAGTGTTGACAGTAAGCTTGGTAATTTGGAGTACCTTATAAAGGTCAGGGCCATGTCTGATTCCCTTAGGAATAGAGCACTCCTCAATTTAATGCATATGGTCAATACTCCTAATTCAGGCCAGACCTATTGCTAAAATAGTTCATTGTAACAACTGCCGTGAAGAATCTGGATGGAAATTAGAGATATTAATAACTTAACTGTGTGTCTTAGTTAAGTCAGTGTGCTATAAGGAACTGTGATTGATGGAGGAGAAGCTCTAAAAGTTTTGTTTTACATATAGAGAGATATTAATAACTTAATTAAATATGTTCTCTAAGAAAATGTGCTATAAAGAAATTTGATTGATAGAAAAGAGCTTTTAAAAGTTTTGCTTCATTTCTAGACTCACATGATTGTTTCTATTAAACTATATACTCTCAAAGCAAGCCAATTTAATGGGAAGAGAGAGAGCTTTTAAATGCAAATAATTACATTTTTTCTTATCAAATACTTGTTAGAATTTATAGTTTCAATCTGGTAGTCGTCACATTGGAGGTAAAAGTTCCACAGAGAGAGAGAAAATTAATGGATTCCTTTAAGCCATAACAATAATATGAAATTAT
The DNA here is from genome assembly GCF_002201575.2 of Neomonachus schauinslandi. Taxonomy (NCBI): domain Eukaryota; kingdom Metazoa; phylum Chordata; class Mammalia; order Carnivora; family Phocidae; genus Neomonachus; species Neomonachus schauinslandi. Next base: position 115,618,234 of record NC_058409.1, read on the forward strand.
CCCTGTGGTGTTATAATCAAGGCAGTTACAATAGGTATACCTGAATATGCAATGCATCATAGAAAAAGTTATTCATATAAATAAAGAACAGCTAAATTGTTTATAAAATATACTTCTAATTATTTTCTAAAATAAAGGGTGAGAGAACAATGAAGAGAAAAAAAATGTGTGTTTGAATCCAATAACACAGGTAAAAGAATTCTCTATTTTATTGTTTTTCTTTGAAAATTCTTACTTTCTCTGCAACCTGACTTACGTTCATTTTCCTCCACAGTATTCTTCCATGCCATTTTACATGTGAAATCATTAACTCAAACAATCAATCTGGTCCTTTTAATGACCTCTCTCTGTCTTCTTTCAACTCATGAACCTTGAGCGGTTCACCTTTTATCTTCATGAAGTTTTTGTATAGAAGGATTTTGAATAATAAAAAACACATTTTTATACACCAGAGACTTGTTTCTCAAGCTGTTTGCTTTAGAAAGCTTTCTAGCAGATTTAAGTAAATATCTCCCAATGGGGGAAAAAACCTCGTCTTTGTGAGCACTTTTTCCCACTGCTGAAACTCCATCTTCCTTCTTTCCTTCCCTCCCTTCTTCCCTTTCTCCTTTCTTCCACCTTCTCTACCTGCATGCATATTTACTGAGCACGTACTACATGCAGAACCTTACTGTAGTCCCACCCCCACCACTGCTCTTCAGCACCAGTTACAATTAACCACAAGTTGTCCTCAGTACAGCCACCCATGGAGTCAGCTGAACATTATTTGGGCTTGGATGATGCTACACAAGGTATCTTTCTCTTGTTTTTGTTGCTATGTTCACTTTTTGCTTATTACAGCTGATTTTTAAGTATTTTACCATCCTCCGTGAAGCCCCACCATTAGAGACTCTTTGCTCTGCTGAACTGACAAGAAATTGTTAAAGATGAAATAACTTCTTTTCCATGGTGGACCCCAAATTTTGTGCCCCCTGTATCAGCTGGAATTTTCTTACCTATTCCAAAATAAGGTCAGGTCATTTCATGAAGCAAGATTGAGGAAACTTTTTTTCCTCAGTCTTAGAATCTGTTAGTTTATATAACATATTTTCCCAAACAAGAATTCAGATCTCAGCTTTTGTTAATATCTCCAATTTTTTTTGCCCTTTTCCCACCTTTTTTTTTTTTTAAGATTTTATTTATTTATGTGACAGAGAGAGAGATAGCGAGAGCAGGAACACAAGCAGGGGCAGTGGGAGAGGGAGAAGCAGGCTTCCCTCCGAGCAGGGAGCCCGATGTGGGGCTCTATCCCAGGACCCTGGGATCATGACCTGAGCCTAAGGCAGACGCTTAACGACTGAGGCACCCAGGCACCCCTTTTCCCACCTTTTAGCAGGATTTCCTTCAGTATCTATGTCTCTTAAAAGAGATCACAAATTCAGGGTTAACCTTTTTCCTTTGGGGCTCATTGGAGAAGAAATTTTTGAGAAATGGCATTGTGGTAAAATTTAGGTTCCTACTATTTATCCCTTTACATATCTAACTTGCAAGATGAAAAATGGTTGGTCCCAGGGTCAACAGGGTGGTTCAGTCGTTTAAACATCTGCCTTTGGCTCAGGTTATGATCTCAAGGTCCTGGGATCCAGCCCCACATAGGGCTCCAGCCCCATGTCAGGCTCCCTGCTCAGCCAAGAGTCTACTTCTCCCTCTGCCCCTCCCCCCCGCCTGTGTGCTCATGTTTTCTCTCTTTCTCTCTCTCTCAAATAAATAAATCTTTAAAAAAAAAAAAACGGTTGGCCCCATATCTCTATTTTGGTCCAAAGAGATATCACTATGTCTAATTTGGACCACATCTACAGAATGAAATCAAATGTGTAAGTCTAATTCAGAATTTGCCTGGTTCCAGAAATAAGACAAACAAACAATTCAGGAAAAGGAAAATATGGTCCCTCCAGTATAAAGCCCAGAAGGCTTAAAAAAGAGTGATTTTCTGATCTAGCCCAGAAACAGATGGAATTTACAATTATAGATTATAGTTAGATTAGAGTCATCTTTGTATAACCTTTCTTGCACACCCCATTGTCCTCACTTTAATGTGAATAACATTAAGAAAAAAACATTAAAATGCTTGTCTGGCAGCTGGGCCTTTGTTTCAGAATTCTGGTCAGTAGGTGCAAGTTAGATTGTTCAATACAATGGAGCACAAAAGCAGTAATATTATAACTAACAAGAGGTAGGTAGTGTGGCTTCTTTTCTTCATAAAACGAGATAAAAGGGAGACTAAAACTCTTCCACATTTGAGTTCTAATTTTATATGAAGTATGGTAAAGGAATTGGAAGTTATAAAAGGTAAGACATATATACTTAATTCACATTTACTTAATGTTTAATATATGGCTATATTGTACTAGGTGCTGGGAATACAAAGTTCCAACACAAAAATAAAACAATTTCTGGCTTTGAAGAGATATGCAGATTATTAGAATTTATGTGTCTTTGGTTCTGAACTTAAATTGCAATATTGAGCTGTATGTAGATTTTAATGTAAGCCTGTGCTTTTCTTCCTGCTATGATTAATATCTGTCTTCATATTTGTCTGCCTTTGCCATCTTTAGGAGATCGTCAACTTCAACTGTCGGAAGCTAGTGGCTACCATGCCTCTGTTTGCTAACGCGGATCCCAATTTTGTGACTGCCATGCTGAGCAAGTTGAGATTTGAGGTGTTTCAACCTGGAGATTATATCATACGAGAAGGAGCTGTGGGTAAAAAAATGTATTTCATTCAACATGGTGTTGCTGGTGTCATCACAAAATCCAGTAAAGAAATGAAGCTGACAGACGGCTCTTACTTTGGAGGTTAGTGAACAAGAAAATGCAACTGAGCCAAACGTTGCTTTGGTTATGTGTCTTTCTCAGAATTTTGGAGATATCATAATGTTGATTTGTGGGTTTTGACTATGAACTTGTGTTTGAATTCTGATAAAAGTGTCTATAATGGTATGTTTTCACATTTCAGTGTCACATGCTCAGTGCGTGTACATTTACTACTGTGTTAGTTGGAGCATCTTTTTACCTTCGCAAACTAGACTGGCTTAAACCAGATGGAAAGTAAATTTTTGTGGGAGATGGCTCACCCCAAGACAGTTTTCAGGAGCACAGATTTCATTTATTTTATTGGTTTGCCATCCTCTAGAGTGGTTTTCTCATTTATACAAGAGGAACTGGTTCCTCTCCATCATGTTAGATACAGCCCACAGGAGGGGGAGAAGGGGACAGCGGAAGTGAAGAGTGAGCAGTTTCTCTTTAGAGGTGTACCTAGACTTGTCAATATCAGTGCTTATTTACATCCAGTTGGCCAGAATTTAGTTACAAGAGTACCTCTAGGTGTAAGAAAGGCTGAGGAATGTAGCCTCTAGTTGAGTGGTGTGAAAGTCAGGTTTCTCCAGAGAAACAGAGCCAGTAGGAGAATATATATACAAAAGGAGAGTTATTATGAGGCATTGGCTTATGTGAATATGGAGGCTGACAAGTCTTGTGATTGGCCATTGAAAAGCTGGAGACCCAGGAAAACTGGTGGTAGAAGCTAGTCTGGCTCCCAAGGCTGGGAACTAGAGGAATCGAAGGTATACATCCCATTCTGAAGGCAGAAGATGAGATGAGATGTTAGCTCAAGATAGGAAAAGAGGGTCGAACTCCCCCCTCCTCCTACGTTTGTTCTTTTCACACCTCCAGTGGTTTGGATGATGCCCACTCACATCGGGGAAGGCAATTTACTGAGTCCACTGATCCAAATGCTAATCTTATCTGGAAACACCCTCAAAGACACATCCAAAAATTATGTTCAATCTGGACACCCCATGGCCAATCAAGTTGATACCTAAAACTTACCATTGTAAGTGGAAATTTGCCTTGCTAAAAACCCTGAAAATTTTAATTGTTTCCAACTTTTTGCTGTTATCAGATATATACTGATATATGTGCACATGTATAAAACTTGCCTAGAAGTTGAATAACTGGGTCAAAAACTATACATATTTTTAAACTGAGATAAACACCAAATTGTTTCTTTGCTGAGGCTGCCTGTGTCTACATGCCTTGCCAATTCATTTTGACTTCTGTCCTCTTAATAAGTAAAAATGGCATCCCTTACTTGTTTAGTGTGCATTTCCATTATTAATATTGAGGTTGAAGTGTTCATAGATTTATTCATCATTTATATTTTATTTTTTCTGTTTCTATTCTTTGCATATTTTTCTAATATGTTTTTTGCCTTTTTAAAACCAATTATAGCAACATTCCTAATGTATTTTTGATAGGCTATAACTATTTTCTTCAAGATTGTTATTTCTTTTCTATCTTTATAACTTTCCTTTCATCATTCTGATCTTCATTATTGTTGATTTGATATGAACCTGCCTCTCCTTTCCCTCAAGGTGTCAGAGATTTTGTGTTCCTTAGGTGGGTTTTGTACACTGCAAAATTATAAAAATGTTTTCCATCTTTACCTCTATTTTATTTAGTTTTGCGTTTTGTTACTATTTTATCATGGTTTACTATATTTATTATATGTACCTCGATTACATTTTTATTTTAGTATTAAGCCACCCAGCATATATTTGTGAATATAGTGTGAGGTAAGATTCTGTATTTTTCCCCAAAAGAGATAAGTTCTCCACCATCATATATGGAAGATTTCATCCTTTCTGTAAAACGTTAAAATATTTCTTTAATAATACGCTGATATAATATAAACTATGGTGACGATAGCAACTAATACTGTATTGCATATTTGAAAGCTGCTAAGAAAGTAGATCTTAAAAGCTGTCATCACAAAAAAAACATTTTGTAACTATAAATGGTGACAGATGTTACCTTGATTTATTGTAGTGATCATTTCTCAATATATAAATATCAAAGTATTATGTTGTTGTCATGAGCACGCTAAGAAAGCACACACACGAGTCGTATCTTTCCATAATGCCAGACTTATTCATCATAAAGCAAGGTTAACGTAATTACAAAGCAGGTTCAGGATTCCAAACTCAGTGACATTTCACTCTTTGTTTAACTTTGCTTCTTACTCATCACACAAAACAAAGCACAAGACAAGTTACACAACAAACAAGATAGTACACGAAGTAGGAAGTTAAGGAACCAAACATGAAGTCAGTCTGTGAGCACGCAGTTGAGATAAGGTCTCGGTCTGGTCCAGGTCAGCCCTCAGCATGTGCTGCTTATTATGTCCAAGGGGTGGAGGATCTCTGTTCTGTTCAGAGATCAATCGGGCAGAGCTTCAGTGGCGGCTGCCTTTTTGATGTGGTCAGATGTGAAAGGATCAGTGTCTTGAAAGTCTGATAGTTTGCTGCAAAAATCTTCCTTTTTTAAAGGGACTTAATCTGTCTTGGGCCTTTGCAGATCTCCTCTGGTTCTGCTCATCATCAGTTCTGAGTGTGTCATCAGCTGGTGCTAATTTTGGCGGTATCTGGTCTTAGCTGCAACGCCTTTGGTTCTTGGGTCACTGTTGACATAAGTCACTGCTTGACGTGGGTGATTCCTGTTACTCTCTGTAGTTGTATCCCTGAAACTAACATACTGTGTCAATTACATCTCAAAAAAAAAAAAGAGAGAGAGAGAATCCTGGGATGCGGGGATATATATATATATATATAATATATATCTACTAGGTTTTTATATATCAGGAAGAAAACCATATATTCTGTACATTTTCTAGTATACATGCAGATTCATAGAGGGGCTTTAATCATCCTAATCAAAGATGCTTCCAGATAGTGTTGAGACAAAAGTAAAACTACAGAGGAGCCAATATGCTAATATACGGCCATTAGAGGCTCTTTTGCATAGAGGAAATAATGTTAGAACAAGCAGAAGGGGGACACTGTTTTTTCTTCATTTCTTTTCTTAGTTTCTACCAATTCTGTTAAAACATTAGAAACTTAATGATTAATATTAGACCTCTGGTACTACAGTATCAGGACTTGGCGAGGTTAATGTTTAAATATTCTTCAACACCAAGAAACTGAAATGTTTTTCTTAGGAAAAGGCAGGAAGTCTGTCTTCAAATATCTGGAGGTTTATCCTGTAAGAGGCAATTCAAATGAAACTCTTTTCCTTCTCATAAGTGAGGTATAGAATAAGTGGTTCTTATTACTTTGTGTTCATCTTTCACAGACTTTATAATATGCCATCTCTTCAGAAGGCTTCTCAGTCAGAATCAATGTCTCCCACCTTTGTGTCTCCATAGTACTTCTCATAGCTTTCCAGGGTCCTGGTCTCAGTCGGCCTCACACTGAAATTAATAGAATAGTTGCCTGTCTTCCCTCTGATATTCAGTGTGTATATCAGAATCAGTAGAGTGCTGTTTAAAGCCCAAGATGCTCAGGCCCCACCCATCAGAGATTCTGAATCAGTAAGTCCAGACTGGAGACAAATTTTTATTTGTTCATTAGAGACTCATCAACCAGTATATCTGATTCCCTAAAAAAAAAAAAAAAAAAATGATTAAAAAAAAAATAAAATCAAATTAGTAGTTGAAAAAAAGGCAATGAATTTCATTTTGTCATATATAAATAAATAAATATATGCCGAGTTTGAGAAATGTTCTTCAATAACAGCTAAGAAATAGTAGGAAAGGCTTTGAATTTTATTAAATGCTTTTTTTGGAACATATCAAAATAACCATAAGGTTATTAACCTTATGGTTAATAACCTTATCCATTAACCTATTGTGGCTGAATAAAATATATCAACTCAAGATAATTCGCTTCCTTGACTTTCCCTCTCACGCATGAAGGACACTTTTGAAGCTTCCAGCTTCCCCTTCTTCCCACTCTTCTTTGTCATGATTCTGTGCTGCCTCGTTAGCCCCTTAGCCTTTTGTGGCAGATTGTTCTAAGGACGAAGAGATTTGGAAAAGCTAAGACCCCAAAAAATCTACTTTAGAAAGCACAGAGCATGGGCGCCTGGGTGGCTCAGTTGGTTGGGCGACTGCCTTCGGCTCAGGTCATGATCCTGGAGTCCTGGGATCGAGTCCCGCATCGGGCTCCCGGCTTGGCGGAGAGCCAGCTTCTCCCTCTGACCCTATCCCCTCTCATGCTGTTTCTCTCTCTCTCTCTCTCAAGTAAATAAATAAATAAAATCTTTAAAAAAAAAAAAAAAGAAAGCACAGAGCATTAATGTTCAAATAAACAAAAAAGAGTAACTGGAAGCTGACGGGGTAAAAAATAAAAGTGTACATGTACAGGCCAGGTGTGAGGGAAGGTGGTTTGGGAGGGAAAACATTTTTGAGGCCATTAATGAGGGTGTGATAAATATGTAGAAGAAACATCTGGAAAGGACTTTTTGGAAGTGTTATGCATTAAGAGTGTATTTTTACACTTGACATACATTTTGTCAGTTCAAAGGAGCTTTTAATTACTACGTAGTTATATTTGCTAATATGACTAAGGTTTTATACAAACACTGGAACACTTGTCTCCCTGGATTTATCTGGTTACACTATTAGGAAAGTCAATTACAGTAATGAAGATCCTTGTGTTGAGCCGTAAGACCGTTTCTGGGATAAAAACTACTTTGTCCTGATGTATTATTGTTTTTAACACATTGTAGCATCTCTATAAGTTAAATTGGGCTATTATTTATTGTTTTGGTGGTTATTTTTGTGATCCCCTGGCTAATTTTGGATATCAGGTTTTGTTTACTTCTTGGAGAGAGTAAGAAAACTTTTTTTAAAAAAATGTATTCTCTAGGAGGTTTAAACAATCTAGGCATTACCTGTCACTTGAAGTCGTCTTAGGTTTCACAAATAAAGCATTGTGTCTGATTCTCTGTCTTCTATGGTTATTAAAGTCCTCCAGCTTTCTACTTCTTTATGAGCAATCATTCAGTTCATCTAATTCAATTGTTCATTATATTGAAAAGCTTAAAAAAATAAAATAAAGTCTGATGCCAGAGCCAAAATTATACCTTAGAGTTTCTGATGGAATTGAGAGGAGTTGAGATCCAAACATCAGCATATGAAAACAAAATCCCCAGAAGATTCCAAATAATTTTCACATTATATGTGTATGTATACATAGGTCCCTTTTTATTTTCAATAAACTTTTAATTTTTAATTTTAGAACAATTTTAGATACAAAATGATTGCAAAGATTATACAGAGAATTCCATATATCCCATACCCAGTTTCCTATTATTAATATTTACCATTACTACAATATATCTGTCACAATTAATGAACAATATTGATACATTATTAATAAGTACTTAATAAAGCACACACTTTATTCAAATTTTCCTAGTTTTTACCCAATATACTCTTTTCATTCAAGATCCCATTTACTTATAATGTCCTCTAGTTTACTCTTGGTTTTTGTTTTTTTTTTAAGATTTATTTATTTATTTTTAAAGAGGCTGGGGGGTGGGGAAGGAAGGGGCAGAGGGAGAGAATCCTTCAAGGAGACTTCCCACTGAGTGTGGAGCCTGACACTGAACTCGATCCCACGACCCATGAGATCATGACCTGAGCCAAAACCAAGAGTCCGACTCTCAACGAACTGAGCCACCCAGGTGCCCCAGTTTGCTCTTGGTTTTTAAGGTTTCTTAGGCTTTCCTTGTTTTTGATAAACTTCACAGTTTTAGGAGCATTGGTAAGGTATCTTAGAGAATACCTCTCAGTTGGGATTTGCCTGATGATCTCATGATTAGATTGGGGTAAGTTTTTTGGGGAGGAAGATCACAGACATAAAGTGCCATTATCTTCACATCATATCCAAGGGTATTACTATCAATATGTTTTATCACTGTTGATGTTAACACTGATCACCTGGATTGAGGTAGTGTTTGTCAGGCTTCTCCACTATAAAGTTACCTTTTTTCCCCCTTACTCCATACTTTTCTGTTTGAGGGATAGTCACTAGGTATAGCCCATGAATAAGGACTGGGGAATAATGTTCCACTTTCTTAAGGGCAGAGTATATACATAAACTATTTGAAATTATTCTAAATGGGAAATTGATTTACTTTTACATTTAATTATTTATTTATTATGCCCTTTCTTATTTATCAGTATGGACTGATGAATATTTATTTATAATTTGGTTTATAATCCAATACTACTTTATTTGTTTTTATTTTTTTAAATTCCTGTGTAGTTAATATACAGTGTTGTATTAGTTCTGGGTGTACAATATAGTGATTCCACAATTCCATATATTACTCAGTGCTCATCTAGGTAAGTGTACTCTTAATCCCCTTCACCTATTTCACCCATCCCCCACCCACCTCCCCTCTGGCAAATTATCTGTTTGTTTTCTATGGATAAGGGTGTTTTTTGGTTTACCTCTCTTTCCCCTTGCTTCTTTGTTTTGTTTCTTAAATTCCACATACGAGTGAAATCATATGGTATTTGTCTTTTCTCTAACTGACATATTTTGCTTAGTATTATACTCTCTAGCTCCATTCATGTTGTTGCAAATGGCAAGATTTCATTCTTTTTGTGGCTGAATAATATCCCATTGTGTATATACCACATCTTCTTTATCCATTCATCCAGTGATGGACACTTAGCCTGCTTCCATACTTTGGCTATTGTAAATAATGCTGCAATAAACATAGGGGTGCATATGTCCCTTCAAATTAGGATTTTTGTATTCTTTGGGTAAATACCAGTAATGCACTTACTGGATTGTAGGGTAGTGCTATTTTTAATTTTTCGAGGAACCTCCATACTGTTTTCAACAGTGGCTGCAGCAGTTTGCATTCCCACCAACAATGCACAAGGGTCCAATACTATTTTATTAATTATGTTGCTCAAATTGTTCCAGCTTTGGCCATTTGGACCTCTTTCAGTTGGCCTCTGTGTACGTTTGAAGCACTCCTGTTATTGTGGTTTTGGGGTTTTTTATTTTTGTTCTTTTTTTGTTGAGATTTTTTTTTCTAGCTCTGTAAGATGCTCCTGGAACATTTTGTATATTCCCGCCCAGTCTTAGATTCAGCCATTTCTGTAAGGATCCCCGGTTCCATTAATTGGAGAGTGGTTTTAGAAACTAAGATTTGGACACCTGGTGTACTATTACTACTGGGCTATCATTACTTCTGCACCCTCTCAGATGACAAGGCAAAGAGATATATACTCATATACTAACTTCTGTATATACATATGTCTATAAATATTTCTATGTGTATCCATCTGTTAAGCTAACTATGAGTTCATACTGATATTTCCAACTCTAATCCATTACCACATGGCTTATTTTGACCTTCTTTTCTTATCTGTAATACTTCACTCAAGAGTAAGAAATCTGGTTTCCACTGTATATTTACTTAATTGTTCAATTGTAATATTCATGTGTAGTGGTTTTAGAATTGTAAATCTGTACGTCCATAGGAAATAACTTTATCAGCTGGAGTATAAATCTTATGTAAAGTTCTTTTTGCCTCTCCACTCATTTGCAAAGATGCTTCAGTCAGCATCTTATTCCCTAATCTCCTTCAGTGAGGTTGTTTCAACATTTATAATACATTTATATTCTTTTGTTACTTTCTGCATTCTATCCTGAGAACTTCTGACTTCCTAAATTATTTTTTTAATTTGCATAGCATTTGATTTACTTTTTGTGCTGTCAAGTTTTATAAGTTTTGACAAATGCTTACTGTCCTGTATTCACCATTATGATATCATACAGAATAGTTTCACCACCTCAAAAACACTTTTTTGTGTTACCTATTCAACGCTTGCCTGCTCTGAAACTTATGGCAACCACTGATCTGTTTACTATCTCAATAGTTTTTTCTTGTGCAAAATGTCATATAGTTGAAATCATGTAGTATATAGTATTGGTTTTTTAGAAATTTCAAGTTCCAATTGTTAATTGCTATAACATAGGAAATTGAGTTTTATATATTAACCTTTTATCCAGTGACCTTCTATCCTCACTTAATAGGATTTTGGTCAATTCTCTAGGATTTTCTTCATAGATAATCTTTCATCTATGAATAAAAACAATTTTGTTTCTTTATTTCCAATCCATATACTTTTTATTACCTTTTCTTATTTAATTGGCAGGGATTTCTAGTACTTTGTTGAATTGGAGTAGTGAGGGAGAACATTCATGCCCTAATCTTAGTAGTCCTTGTAGGGAATTTTTCCCCTTGATTTTGGAGTAAAGCATCTACTTTTTCACTATTAAGTATGATGTTATTTGAAAGGGTTTTTTTTTTTTTTGTAGATATTTCTTATCAAATTGAGGAACTTATCCCATTACTGTTTCTGTGAGAGCACAAGCAGGGGGAGTGCCAGCAGGAGAGGGAGAAGCAGGCTTCCCATGAGCAGGGAACCCTACATGGGGCTCGATCCCAGGACCTTAGGATCATGAACTGAGCAGGAGGCACACTTAACCAACTAAGCCACCCAGGTGCCCCAATATTTTTTTAAGTAATGTCTACACCAAGTATGGGGCTCAAACTCACAACCCCTACATCAGGAGTTGCATGCTCTACCAACTGAAACTACCAGTCTCCCCAAGAGGTTTATTTTTTTTAATACATATATATATCATGAATGGACATTGTATATTGTCAATTTTTTTTCTGTGCCAATTCTGTGATTATATATGGTTTTTCTTCTTTAGCCTGTTGATGTGGTAGGTTACACTGATTGAATTTGATTTTGAATGTTGAACCAGCTTTGCATACCTAAAATAATTTTTAATGGATGCAATTTTCTAATATTTTGATCACAATTTTTCTGTTTATGTTCATGAGAGAAATACCTCGGTACTTATTCTTTCCTGTAATGTAGTTTTTTGTTTATTTTGGTTTGGTCTGGTTTTGTATTAAAATAATTCTCACCTCATAGAATGAAACAGAAAATGTTCTCTCTGCTTCTATTTTCTGGAAACAATTATGGAGAACTGATATTGTTGCTTCCATATATATCTGGCAGAATTCATTGATGAAAACATCTGTGATTCATATTTTGCTGGTTATTAATTATTGATTCAGTTTCTTTAATAGATAAAAGGTTATTCAAGTTATCTATTTCTCATTGTGTGAATTTAGTTTGTACTTTCCAGGAATTTCTCCATTTCATCTAAATTTTCAAATTTATAGGCATAAAGTTGTTTGTAGTATTCCTTTATTATCCCTTTTTAATTACCCCAGGATAAGTAGTGATGATCACTTTCATTTTGATATTGATAATTTGTGTTGTTTCTCTCGCTCCCTCTCTCTCTGTCCTAGAAAAAAACATTTGAAAATATTTTTAAAGAACTAGATTTTGCTTTTATTCTTGATAATTTTTCCTGGTCCTGAAATCTGTTTTGTCTGAAATTAATATAGCCACTTCAGCCTTCTTTTTTTTACAATTTTTTTTGTTGTGGCAAAATGCACAAACATAAAATCTTCCATCTTGACTATTTTTAAGTGCATGGTTTAGTGGTATTAAAACAGTCATAATGTACTACCAGTACCACCATCCATCTCCAGAACTTTTGAGTCTTGTAAAAATGCAACTCTGTATCTATTAAACAATAAATCCACATTTCCCCCTTCCTCCCAACCTTTGGCAACCATCATTCTATTTTCTGTCTCTACAGTTTGTTTGGTTTGTTTGGAGATACTCTAAGTATCTCACATAAGTGGAATCATGTAGCATTTATCTTTTTTGTGACTGGCTTATTTCACTTAGCATAATGTCTAACAAGCTCATCCATGTTGTAGTATGTCAGAATATCCTTCCTTTTAAGGCTGAATAACATTTTATTGTATACCTATATCCCGTTTTATGTATTCATTCATTCATTAACAACTGGATTGCTTTCACATTTATAGCTATTGTAAATAATGCTGCTGCGAACATAGATGTACAAATAGCTCTTTGAGACCCCATTTTCAATTCTTTAAGTACATACAAGTAAAATTGCTGGATCAAATAGTAATTCTGTTTTTTAATTTTTTGAGGAATCTTCATACTGTTTTCCACAGTGGCTGTACCATTTTATATTCTCACCAACAGTGCACAAGTGTTCTAATTGCTCCACATTTTCAACACTTGTGATTTTTTTTGTTTGTTTGTTTGCTAGTAACCTTCCTAATAGATATGAGGTGGTACTGTATTATTGTTTTGATTTGCATTTCCCTAATGATTACTGATGTTGAGCATATTCTCATGTTTGTAAGTCATTTGTATATCTTCTTTGGAAAAATGTCTATTCAAATCCTTTGCCTATTTTTGAATCAGGTTGTTTGGTGTTGATTTTTAGGAGTTTTCTATATATTTTGGATATTAATCTCTTATCAGATATATGATTTGCAAATATTTTATTTGCCTGTTTACTCTGCTGATAGTGTATTTTGATGCACAAAATTTTTAAATTTTCATGAAGTCTAATTTGTCTGTTTTCTTTAGTTACCTCTGCCTTTGGTGTAATATCCAAGAAATAATTGCCAAATCCAATACTGGGGAGCTTTCCCTTATGTTTTCTTCTAAGAGTCTTATAATTTTAGGTCTTACATTTAGGTCTTTGTTCCGTTTTTAGTTAATTTTTATAGACAGTGTTAGGTATTGGCTCATCTTCATTCCTTGCACATGGATGTCAAATTTTCCCAGCACCATTTGTTGAAAAGAATGTCCTTTACTTTTAAATGACCTTGGCACCCTTGTCAAAACTCATTGATCATATATGCAAGGGTTTATTTCTGTACAACTGTTTAATTTTTTAAAACTATTTCTTAGAGCAGTTTTAGGTTTACCACAAATTGAAACGAAAGTACAGAGATTTTCCATATGCTCCCTGCCCCCACACATGCTCAGCCTCCATCACTCACCAGAATGGCACCAAGAATGAACCTACACTGATACATCATAATACCCAAGTCATGATGTACCTTAGGATTCATTTTTGGTATGATATATTTGATGGGTTTAGACAAATGTATATATTCATCAATGTAATATCATACAGAGTATTATCTAAAATCTAAAATTATCTAAAAATCCTCTGTGCTTTCCGTATTTATCTCTTCTCTCTCTCTGGAACAATCACTGAACTTTTTATTATCTCCATGGTTTTGCCTCTTCACGAATGTCATATGTTGTAATAACACAATAGGTAGCCTTTTTAGATTGTCTTTATTCAGTTAGTAATATGCATTTAAGGTTTGTCCATGTCTTTTTATTGCTTGTTTCTTTTTGGTGCTGAATAATATTCCATTGTCTGAATGTATCACAGTTTATTTATCCATTCACCTAGTGAAAGGCATCTTGGTTGTTTCCAAGTTTTGGCAATTATGAATGAAGCTGCTATAAACACCCAAGTTTTTTGTGGACATGTTTTCAGCTCTTCTGGGTAAATACCAAGGGTGTGATTACTACATTATATGGTAAGAATATTTTTAGTTTTATAAGAACCTGCCAAACTGCCTTTCAAAGTGGCTATACTACTTTGCATTCCCACCAGTGATGAAAGAGAGTTATTGTGTTACATATGCTCACCAGTATTTATTTTCTGTTGTCAGGGTTCTGGATTTTGGCCATTCTAATAGATATGTAGTGATATCTTGTTGTTTTAATTTGCATTTCCCTGATGACATATGCTGTGGAACATCTTTTCATATGTTTATTTGTCATGTGTATTTATTCTTTATTGAGGTGTCTGTTAAGGTCTTTGGTCCATTTTTAATCAAGTTGTTTGTTTTCTTATTGTTGAGTTTTAAGACTTCTTTGTATATTTTAAACAAAAATTCTTTATCAAATGTGTATTTTGCAAATATTTTCTTCCAGTCTGTGACTTTCTTCTCATTCTTTTGACATTTTCTTTTGCAGAGCAGAAGTTTTTAATTTTAATGAAGTCTAGCTTCCCAACTATTTCTTTTATAGATTGTGTCTTTGGTGTTGTATGAGGAAGGCATCAGCATGCCCGAGGTCGTCTAGATTTTTCCTATGTGATCTTCTAGGGGTTTTTAGTCTGTGTTTTATATTTAGGTCTATGAAATATCTTGAGTTAATTTTTGTGAAGGGTATAAAGGCTGTGCCTAGATTAATTTTTTTTTCATATGCATATCCAGTTGTTCCAGCACCATCTGTTGAAGAGACTATCTTTTCTTCATTGTATTGGCCTTACTCCTTTATCAAAGATTGTTTGACTGTATCTATAAAGGTCTGTCTCTGGGCCCTCTGTTTTATTTCACTGGTCTATCTGTCCGTTCTTACACCAATACCACACCGTCTTGATTACTGTAGCTTTATAGTAAGTCTTGAAGTCGAGTAGCATGAATCTTCCAACTTTATTGTGTTGCCGATTGTGGGTCTTTTGCCTCTCCATATAAATTTAGAATCAGTTTGTCAATATCCATAAAATAACTTGCTAGGGTTTTTATTTGGATTGAATTGAATCTATAGATCAAATTGGGAAGAACTGACATCTTGACAGTTTAAGTTTTATCTTCCTGTCCGTGTACACAGAATATCTCTCCATTTATTTTGTTTTTATTTTATTTTATTAAGAGGGAGTAAGGGGCGCCTGGGTGGCTCAGATGGTTAAGCGTCTGCCTTCGGCTCAGGTCATGATCCCAGGGTCCTGGATCGAGTCCCGCATCGGGCTCCCTGCTAAGTGGGGAGCCTGCTTCTCCCTCTGCCTCTGCCTCTCTCTCTCTCTCTCTGACTCTCATGAATAAATAAATAAAACATTTAAAAAAAAAAAAGAGGGAGTAAGAACTTCTAAGCATGTCAAAACTAAAACGGAAAGCCCTCTTATATTTGTTTAATCTCCTCTAACTCTGAATTGTGTGTCTTTTTCTAACACTTGTTTATTTTCTCACTTTTATTTTCTGAATCACTTGCATTAATATTTGCTATTTTCATGGTATTTTCAAAGAAAAAGCTTTTTCCTTTCACTAATTTCTAGAATTTTTTTCTTTATGAAATCTTTCATTGTCTTTAGATTTTAGTTTTTTGCTTTTGCTTCTTGAGTGAAAAAAATTAGTATATTTTCAACCATTCGTCATTGTGATGACTGCAGTTTGAGTACATATAAATCTGACTATACTGCTTTGGTCAGATTCCATTGCACTTTTTAGATAGTGATTTATTATTGCTCTTTTTAAAAAAATTTTTAAAGTTTATTTACTATTTTTTAAATTAATATCTATACCCAACGTGGGGTTTGAACTCACAACCTCAAGATCAAGAGTCACATGTTCTTCCAACTGAGCCAGCCAGGTGCCTCTATTATTGCTTATTGCTTATTTCTAAAGAGATTGCACTTTCAGTCTGAAGTTATTGCATGAGTTGCCTTTTATTTATATTTTTAAAATTTTTAAACGGAAACATTTGGAGATGGAATGGTGGAGCAAAAACAAACACATATTTGAATAGGAAAATTACAGAATATCAAATATGTTAATAAATTGTATTGATAATAAATTGTGCATAAGAAAGATGATAAGATTAAAGGAAATTTATTTTAAAAAGGAATGAAATGGGGACGCCTGAGTGGCTCAGTCGTTAAGCGTCTGCCTTCGGCTCAGGTCATGATCCCAGGGTCCTGGGACCAAGCCCCTCATCTGGCTCTCTGCTCAGCAGGAAGCCTGCTTTTCCCTCTCCCACTCCCCCTGTTTGTGTTCCCTCTCTCGATGTGTCTCTCTCTGTCAAATAAATAAAATCTTAAAAAAAAGAAAGGAATGAAATGTTCTACAATTACTAGACAGTTAAAAAAATTAAAATGCAATTCTAAGGGTACCTGGGTAGCTCAGGCGTTAAGCTTCAGGCTCTTGATTTCGGCTCAGGTCATGATCTCAGGGTCGTGAGATCAAGTCCCACGTTGGACTCTGTGCTAGGCATGAAGCCTGCTTGAGATTCTCGCCCTCGCTCTGCCCCCCCCATTCTCATGCTCTCTCTCTCTCTCTTTCTCTCTCACTCAAAAAAAAAATGCAATTCTATACGGAATATTTTTTCCATTCTCCTACTAATTTCTTAAGACATAAATGATCAGTTCTAAATTTAGCCTTATAAAATTAACCAATGAAGTCATCCCACAGTTTTCAATAGTTTAACAAATATTCCTCCTGTAGTTTATTCCTATAAAAGTCAAATATGTACTTTTTTTTGTGTTATTGTATTTTGCTTCCTTGTGTGTTCTCTCCTTCTACTAGGCTTATGAAATAATTGTTTTAATAGTGATAAGACAGATATGACAGATTTTTTTTACGGGTTTTAGCCCACCTGGGAGTCTGTATATACCAGATAATGTACAACCACAACTTTGCTAAGTCATCAGGTGAGAGAGATTTTAATCCCCATCTGTATCCTCACATCACAGTTCTATGATTCTATCAAGTCATGTATACATGCACCAATACATAATAAAGAATTAAATTCAAGCATCTGAGACACTTAATGAAAATCAGGACAAACATTAAGAAGACATTTTATTTGTGGCGCCTCAGTGGCTCAGTCGGTTAAGTGTCCGACTCTTGATTTTGGCTCAGGTCATGATCTCAGGGTCATGGGATGGAGTCCCACATTGGGCTCCACGCTCAGCACAGTCTGCTGAAATTCTCTCTCTCCCTCTGCCCCTCCCCCCCCACTCTCGCTCTCTAAAATGAATAAATAAATCTTCAAAAAAAAAGACATTTTATTTTGAAGTCATAGTGTCTTTCTCCCTTTACTAAAGTAGAAAAGGAGGAAGACATGAAAGAAAAGGAGGGGAAAACAGAAAGGTCCTTGTTACAGGTGCCCCAAAATAAAAGCACTTTCTGCTTTCATTCATTCTGCAGCTATTCTTTCCACACAGGTCATCTGAATTGTGACCTCTGCCCTCTATATGAAGAAGGTTAATATCCAAATCCTTTAACATAATCTCCAAAACTCTGTATGATCTGGCCCAACCTATCTCCCTAGTCTCAACTCATATCTTTCCCTCCAGATACTCTTATACTGACCCCCAAGACTGCTAGTTCTTAAGCAAGCAAAGGTTGCCTTTGCAAAGATGATCCCTTTGGTTAAAAAAATCCCTCTCCACTCTTCAGTCTACTACATTGCTTCTTGTATTTTTTAAGACACCACTCAAATATTTTTTTTCATCTCCCTTGGCAGATGATTTTTTTCTCTCTGCTTTCATAGCACTTTAACCTAACCGATCATTGAACTGTTTTCATCATTATTTTGTATGTCAGTCTTTCATATTAAATTATGAATTTTATGAGCTTAGACACTATGGTTTCATCCCATTTCAACATGAGGCACCAAAGCACAGTGATTGAACTATAACACATTCAATAGGAACTTGTACAATGAGTGGATGAATAGATGGGTGGATGGGTGTGCATGTGCATTTATTTTCCCTTGTCTCTACTCTTTATTTCTATTCCTTCTGCTAATTTCTCCAGCCCCAAAATAAGAAAAGCACTTAAACATCCCTTTCATGGGGGTATTATACTGTGTTAAACTCATTGTCTTGGGGCGCCTGGGTGGCTTAGTCATTAAGCGTCTGCCTTTGGCTCAGGTCACGATACCCAGGGTCCTGGGATCGAGCCCCACATCAGGCTCCCTGCTCTGTGGGAAGCCTGCTTCTCCCTCTCCCACTCCCCTTGCTTGTGTTCCTGCTCTCGCTGTGTCTCTCTCTGTCAAATAAATAAAATCTTTAAAAAATAAATAAATTAAACTCATTGTCTTTATCTCAATAGGAAATCGATGTAAATAATGATAAAATGTAAACTAAATGAAAGAGAAGGCATTATTTATTTCTAAGAAATGTGTTAATATTTCAATTACTATCTATCTAATTTTAAATTAATCTTACTATATTAGGGATCAGATAATATGGTTTTAGAATTTAAAGCAACAGAATCAAGAGCAACGTTGTCTAGCAGAACTTTCTGTGGTGAAGGAAATTTTCTCTACTCAACACTCTTCAATAGGATAGCCACTAGCTATATGCAGCCATTGAGCATCTGATGTGACTGAGAGATTAAATATTTAATTTTATTCTATTGTAATTAATTTAGATTAAATATAAATAGCTACATGTGACTACTGTTGGATAAAACAGTTCTAGATTACTGTAAGAATGGGGTGAAAGGGATTTACAAGTCAGTTGTATCTAAGATGATATAAAGGGGTGTTATTTGTCCTCTGTTCTTAACTCTAGTCTTCTTGGAAATATTCTAATTTTTCAAAAAAAAATTTTTATTTCATGCTAAGCCCAAATATCCCTAAGTTCATTTAATTCATAAAGAAGGCAAATGATATTGCTTTTCTTCCTTTCTTTCCTTCATTCCTTTCATTTTTCCTTCAACAACTAAATATTGAAAATCTTCAATGTTCCAGGCAGAATTCCAAGTTTTTGTCATATAGTAATAAGTAAGATAAAACCTTAGCATTCATGGATATTATAGACACCCAATAGGCAAAAAATGAATTAATGCATGAAATAATTTCAAGTAGTAGTAGATGCCATGAAAAAAAATAACAAAGCAGAGTGACAAAAGAACAGTTGAGCATAGACCTTGGTAAAAAGAGACAGCTAATCCATATAAAAGTTTCTGAAGTGGGAACATAGGTGGTGAGTTCCAGGAACAAAAGAATGCCAGTATTGCTAAAACAAAGAGAGAGGTTGAA
Source organism: Neomonachus schauinslandi (assembly GCF_002201575.2). Classification (NCBI taxonomy): domain Eukaryota; kingdom Metazoa; phylum Chordata; class Mammalia; order Carnivora; family Phocidae; genus Neomonachus; species Neomonachus schauinslandi. Next base: position 115,637,849 of record NC_058409.1, read on the forward strand.
CGACTTATTGGAGGTGAGCTCAAAGTGATGTCCAGAAAATAGAACTGATGGGCATATGTAGACCATGATGTGTTTATAAGTTGATCATTTGGAGATGGATCAAGAACTCTAACTTAGCTTATGTGGAAAGGTGGTGAACAGTGAACAAGAAGTGAAATTAATGAAGTGGATGTTCTTATGAGATAGGAAAATTGTCGAAGTTAGAGCAATAGAATAAATTGAATTGGAAATACATAAAGTGATGATCTGAATGGAGGTTTGGGAGTTGGTTAAGTTATTGGTGATAATGAGTTCTAGGATATGACCATTGAAATAATGGCTACATAGGAATTTTAAAATGAAAGATTATGATTAGAGAATTAATCAAATGATACTGAGGCCAATGTGTTGGACAGAGCATCTCCAAGCATTCTGATGGACACAGTGATGACATGCTTTAAATGTTATGATAGGAATTATCTATATTTCAGTGAAGGCATACTTAAACTAAATTATTGCTCTCCTTTTAAAACTATTTTTTTCTTTCTTTTTTTTTTAAAGATTTTATTTATTTATTTGAGAGAGAGAATGAGACAGAGAGAGAGAGCATGAGAGGGGGGAGGGGCAGAGGGAGAAGCAGACTCCCTGCCGAGCAGGGAGCCCGATGCGGGACTCGATCCTGGGACTCCAGGATCATGACCTGAGCCGAAGGCAGTCGCTTAACCAACTGAGCCACCCAGGCGCCCTATTTTTTTCTTTTATATATTATTTATACTCTCTTATTTTCTTTCCATCTCTAATATTTCTTTGTGATTTATTTGAAGCAATTATGTAAAAGAGGCACAGGGACTACAGGACTAAGAGATCCCTATTATACTGAAAACTTACAGAAGATCATTTTACATTTTTATATATATCCTCAACCATAGCATATTCCATGATACATCATTTTTATTGAATAAGAATTTGTGGCAGTGAATCCAATTGGGAGCCATCTTTAATTAAATAATATTTCGTATCATTAAGTCAACTAACAAATTTATATTGTTATTTATATTTCTTTTCTATTTATATTTCTTTTCAATTTTTCAAACTATTTATATTTATATTTATTTTTATTTATATTTCTTTTCAGTTTTTCAAACATAAAATTAGAGTGTCTACTCTTTGTTTTTCCTACAAGTTCTTAACGAAAGTCACAAATGTGAACCGGATATTGGACTTAGTATTTTGATAATATCTTACTTAGTGCTGCATAGAGTAGCAAAATTCCTTTTTCGTTACTTCTTTTGCTGCTTCTGTGTTTTTGCTCTCCAGCCTCATGTTTGGCTTTCAAAGCCTCAGCATAACATTGCTGACTAAGTACTTCTTGCCCTACTTCAGCAGATCTGCTCTTCCTCCATCGCAGCTGGGTATGATGAGTGAGCTAACATTAGCAAAGCATTTTGAGTTCTTTGGGCAAAAGTTTTGTAAACCATCATTATATTGTGACATTCTTTTTAAGGACCATTATCATACTTCATTGTAGTTTTTGGACTCTAAGAGAGAAAATGAGGGAGAAGTGTGTCTCTAGGTAGGCACATTTCAACAAAGTGTGCATGGAAAGAGCTGGGATTCAGATTTTTAATTTTAATATAATCTTCTTCTCCTCTCACTTTTTCTGTCCTATGCTACCAGATTAGAGTGAGGTGAGGTGAAGTAAGACCATCTTTCTGTGGGTATAATAAGTGTCTCTTTTGAGGCATTAAGTGTACCCTTGGAAACAAATTTTCTTTGACATTCTCAGAGTCACATTTTTATCCTATATAAGACTTAACAGATATGCATATGAAACATGCCAGGCTCTTTACCATACCATGAGTCTCAAACATTTCTAAGATTTTATTTGATAAATGCCCAACGCATACTGTTTATGATCTTAAGAATCCACTCTTTGAACAGGTTCATTCGGAAGGCGACGATATCCTGTGGTTGCTTTATGTGCATCATTGCCAGTGGACAGATGGCTGGTTTCTCACTGTGTCCTCATTTCAACTCTATCTCTAGCTTGCTCCTTTTCCAAGTGGCCTCCCACTTGTGCTAATAACAGAGGCTTTTTATTCTGTGCTCAGGTTTTACTTACTCTTAAATTTAGACCCTCCCCTTCAAGTCTTAAGGTCTACATTGCTAAAACTATACAACTGCCCCAGTGATTTTTCCCTACTGAACCACATTCAGTTTAAAAGTTTATGTCTGAAGATCCTAAGCATATTTTATTGTTTGGTTATTTCTCTCTCATAATATTGCAAATTAAACAGTCAGATCCTATCTTTAGGAACAAAACTGCAAAAGGATTAGGAAACAGCATGATATGGCAAAGTACTCAGCATCCACAGAGCCAGGTTCTGGTCCCATCTTTGTCAATGGACCCAACTTTATGTCCCCAGACAACTAGTTTAACATCTAGGGGTTTGGGATTATCATCTGCAAAATGAGATTATTAAGATAGACATTCTCTACAGTCTTCCAGTACTATGATTATGTTGGAATTGGACTCTTGGGGATGTAATCTTTTTGCCAGCTTGCTTGTTTTAATAGCTTTCTGAGAATCCAAAATGTCTCTTGCCTATTCTAGAGTCTGTGATATTTTTGAATGAATGAGGATCGTATATTTTGTTTGTAGTATTATCTTTGAGGATATTGTATAAGACAAGACCCTGGCATTTTGAAAAGAAATGGAGGCAGGTGATATTTGTGATGATTCATGCCCTAGTGGATAAAAATTAACTACAGCTCTTTTTCATGGATAGTGAAAAAAATAGAAAGTGTCAGGGGCTGGTTGCAAAGCTCTTTGGAATGCTACAGAAGGATGTTGTTTGAGGCTATAGGTATTGGAGTCAGATCTTGAGATGCTGTTGTGCCTGGAGAAAGTCACTGATCTTCCCCCAGCTCCTGTTTCAAAATCAGGGGCTGTAAAGTCAGGGTAATAATAATTCCTACTTTATTAAGCTTGCTTAGGGGAATAAATGATTTAACATATATAAAATACTAAGAACAGTACCTGGAACAGAATATGTGCTGTGAGGTAAGGTAGTAATGAAAGTATCAGTGTTGGTATACTCTAGAGCAGCAGATGCATGTATAACATGTTACTGAGGTCTTATTGATTCAGTGCTCATGTGGAGTGAATCAACACTGGAGAATCTGATTGTCAATGTGTATATTCTCCACAGTCAATGTTAGTCTTCATCCAGTAACGAAGAAATTCACTCTAAATCAAGTGTGTGAATGGTGCGAAGTAGGGACATAGGGGTGGGATAAATAATCTTGAAAGCTTTTTCAAATTAAAGATATCTTTAACTCTGAAAATTCTAACCTCTTAACTATATATACCCCTGTGTGTATGCATGCACACACACACACACACACACAAAAGAAATAATACTGTAGGATTTAATAAAATCCAAGTTCTCCAAACAACTAGTGTTTAATATGCGAGGCATTGTACTAAGTAATTTCACATATAACTCCATATTAGATTAAAATAACTACAAAAACATGTAATACCATTTTCGATATCAATTTTTAAGTGCATTAGGAGGGAAATGGAATAACAATATACATGTTTTCAAAAGCTGAATTATTCAGAAACATTTTTGTACAATTTAGAATTAGGAGGGATCTAATCCATTTTCTCATCACCTTATACAAAGGAGGAGCCTGAGACACTATCATTTTAGTGCACTATCATTTTAGGCCACTACTCTTCATAGAGTAACAGGTGCATTTTCTGCAAGTTCTTACCAATGATGTTACTTTATAGCATTTCAGAAAATAAGGATTCTTTCCTCTTAGACTGAATTATCAACACACTGCACACATACATACTCATGCACACAAATTCCTTCTGGACTCTTGCTAAATAACCTGAATTTACTAATTCTAAGCATGTTCCAATTAAATGTGACTGTTTTGACCTATCTATTATCTATAGAGATAGTTCTTTGTGGTTGAATTTACTTTCAAGTGAAGAATGAAATTACCAGTCAGAATAGTTCACCAAAAAGATAATGAAGTGGAAAAAGTTTAGTGCACTTTAAATTGCATTTTATCACCTATTTTGTAGGGTATTATACATTTATTGAAATGTTTGAGTGTACTTAGCAAATTTAAAATGCCAGAAGTTTTAAAAAGTTTCCTCATACCTGATAACATGTTGCAAGAGAAACATATTAACAACACATGAATGTTTTAATGGCATGCGGTGAGTGATTCCCTTTGCTGGAATATGTATGTGTGCACCAAAGAAAGGAATAGAAGGTTCCAAAGGTATGTCTAAATATTCCTGATACTAGCAAGTCAATTAATAGCCACTCACACTATCATACTAGACAAGAATGACAATATTAAATAAAGTCTAATACAGATCAGACTGTTTAAAGAAACAGCATTTGAAATCTTAATTGAATTCATTGCACAGTGCAATGGTTCACTTATTAATTCAGCACATATTTACTTATCTTCCTATGGTAAGAAATGAGCATGTTAAAATTTCTCATTTCCTTGGAGTTTACAAGATATTCATAACTATAGAGCCCAACCACCAGTGCTTCCTGCTTCAATAAAAGACTGGAAATATTGGTGCAGTATTTATGAAATACTGGAATCATTTTTATATGTGCAATATACATGTCTTTGCATATACTACTATAAGTTGGGAGAGAAAGATGATGCAATATAAATGGACTCAATTTCCAATAGGTTACATTTTTAAAGAAATAATATATGGGCAAATAAAATTATTATTATCAATATATATTTATGATATGATAATGATATATGTATTATCATTATATATATTGAGAAAGGAACCAAAATCAGACCCCCATATATTGTCTTCTATGTATCTCCCCTTTCACCTACCTAATTAGAATGGAAGTAATACAGAGAAAAGTTGATTTCTAGTTTCTGAGAATCTTGGACTTGGTGTGGCATGATTTTGGCTTCAGTGCCTTTAGTACCAGGGCATTCTGGTTATAACTGCATAGTTCTGAGCAAAGAAGGGACTTGAACTAAGCCATTTGATCATTCTGGCGTCTGAAGTTTTTGACTGAACTTCTGTTTGATTTAAATTAAACACACAGGTGCCTGATCACTTCTTTGCATTGTGTGACACAGCTTTACAAAGATAAGTGTTATCGATGGAGATTAATTTTTCTAGGTTGACTTGATTTCTTTGTACTGCAATAAGATCCATTGTGGAAGGACAAGAGGATGTTACAACAAAAAATAATATGTATTATAGGATTTCAAAATACTCGTGTTCCAGACAGATAATCTTACACGGAAAATTTCGGCATGCTAAATTAGGGGAAATGAGTATACTTGAGCAAATACATTCTGAAAGTATCATTTTGCATCTTGGGTTTTTATTATAAGACTACATTCTTGTTTGAGAGATTAAAAAAAGAAATTTTAAAACCTAATTATAACTCCTCTCACCCAATCTGAACTTTATCCAGTAAAAGTTTACAGCTATCCAAAGCCTTAGTTGTTATAAAGTTTTTTAATTATGTAGCTGCTAAAAAATTAAATTTGCCTTTTGTATATCTCCCCAAAGCAATAAAGAGAGTTTGTCAGAGAAGATTGGGAACTGATGGTCTGATACCTTATGAATAAGAGAATCACAAAGTGTTGCTGAACAAATCCTAGGTCATTTCTGGTTTATGAAGCCTTTCTGAAGTACTCATTTGTCAAAATTACCATTGCGGTGTGTGTGTGTGTGTGTGTGTGTGTGTGTGTGTGTGTGCATGCGCATGCCCCTGTGCAGGTATAGACTTATTTATATATCTTGCAATTTTGCTGGAAAGTATATTTTCTTTTAGGGAAAAAAAGCCAAAATTAACATCCCTGCCATCATCAGTTTGAGTGTCTTTGAGCCAAGCCCTTTGTCACTAAAACTGTGGAGAGAAGAGAAACTGGTGATAAGTGGTCTGGGCTACATTTTCAGATAACAATCTTGAGATTTTGCTCTGGAACCACAGAAATGAATAAGAAGCCAAAATATAGATACCTTTAATAACTGAAAGTTGAAAAGATTCAGTAAAAATGTTTGAGTGGAATACCCTTCCAAAGGAAATTTATTGTTTTTAAAGTGTCTGTGTCTATAGGACTTTAGGAATGCCTAAGAATAAACCTAATTCCCACTGGCTTCTGAGTGAGAGTCTATAATGATATAAGACGAGTGAAAATGAGAAAAACAAATGGCACCAGGGGACTTGAAATTTCATTTCCAGCCCAGAAGATAGCATTTAGAAAGATAGCTTGGGTTCATCATTCAGATCTTTGCATTTGCTGTGTTAATTGGCCCACTTGTGCCTGAACCAGATAACCTAAGGGCCTGGAAATAGCCAGGGAGAGGGAGAAGGTAGAACTCCACAAAACAGAGAGAATGATCATCCTATGAAAGTGATGGCCCTCAGGGGTTTGACTCTGCCAGGTGACTCTGAGAGAGAGGATTTGCGTCTCACTAAGGATCCCTAACAAAAGGTCGGTAAATTTATGGCATTGCCATAATTGCAGGGATTTGGACAAGAATTTGCTACGACAGCAGTGGGGAGGGAAAATTAGTTTATGAACATGTCGGTGAGAAAGTTGTACTTGAGATCAAAGCATCAGCGACTCCAACGGGTTTTGAACTGAGGAGAAGGAAATCTTTGAAGAAAAACATAATCATTAAAACAAATGAATGGAAATGATTAAAATAGATGTCAAAAGTCCCGAAGCATCAACAGTTCTAGGATTATGATGTTCTAGACATGTACTATCACTCCGTCACACTACCTTCTTGTATCTTTCTATAGCAATCATCATCTTTCAAGTCATCTTACTTATTTAAGGTTTTCCGTGTCCTTCTCTGGAATGTGAATTCCATGAGAGTAAGGCCCTTGTCTTACACCTGCAACACCTAGAACATAGCTGAGACATATTAGACTGTCATATAAATTTCCTGGGTGGATGAATGAAGTAATGTCGGAGCAGAGTTGTAAAGGCTAGATAGTGGTGTGCCAAGTAAAAGTTAGGGTAGAGGTCGAAAATTGAAGGAAAGAGTGGGTCTGTTTTAGAGAAAAAAAAAAATAGATGAAATTACCTTGCTCTTTCACCTCAGGAAACCCATTTCTCATGATCTGAAATCTGTCCAGCTCATTCCACTGAGAAGCATGACCCAAACGTGGACTTGGAAAATTGATTTTAAAGTAGCATATTTCCCTCTGTTACGGAATAGAAACTTCTGGACGTCTCACTCAGAGTATAATAGATTTAAGCTTGACCTAGATAGGTTTTTTCAACTATAAATGGACTCATCACTCTTATGGGCATAGGAAGGAGGGAAGAACACTTAGACAAGATAAAGAAATCTCTTGTCCATGTCTCCAAACTAATGACTATGACATCAAATGGTTCACAGACTTAACAGTTTGAATCGAAGGTCTCTCCTCTTCTGCAAAGAGAAACTGCCATATGGCCTACATTGTGGTCTTTCCATTTACACAACAATTTAATATGCCTGGTTCATGATGAAATACCAGCTTCCGGCTGGGAAATTAAAGCAGATTTCGGCTCCTCTCAGCAAGCAGGCTGCAGTTTGATATATTCTGTAAACTGGATTCTGTATTAGCCAGGGGAAAGGATTGGCATAGTTCGGAAACACAGTTGGACTTGTTCAAACGAGCATTTCGGTGCACAGATGCTAAGTCTCTTTGGAGCTATGCTTTAGATCACTTCGCTTCTACTTAGCTATCAACTAAATATATTTTTTGTTTCAATTCCTTTTAATTTTCATCTTTACAGTAATTTTCAAAAATGTTTGTTGGGAAAGAAAGACTTCCCATTGAGTGCCCTTTAAATCAGAGAATACCGTATCTGTGAAGGTGCATGATGGATCAAGTATGGCCTCACAAAGACTGAGAATCAAATGTTGGCCCTATTACCAATTAGTTATTTAGCCTTAAGTAGGTTAACCGAATTCTTTTAGCTGAGTGCAGTAGTCTGTAAAATAACGATAATACTACTCACTTTATTTTTTTTTTTTTTTAAGATTTTATTTATTTATCTGAGACAGAGAGAATGAGAGAGACAGAGAGCACCTGAGAGGGGGGAGGGTCAGAGGGAGAAGCAGGCTCGGGAGCCCGATGTGGGACTTGATCCCGGGACTCCAGGATCATGACCTGAGCCGAAGGCAGTCGCTTAACCAACTGAGCCACCCAGGCGCCCACTACTCGCTTTATAGGCAGTTCCACGGGATAAATGATGGCACTTGTGTGAGTGTGTGTTTGTGTGTGTTCATGTGTGTGTAAAATGCTAGGTGTGGTTTGGTAAAGTAGATGCAGACACAAAATGAAACATTAATTTGTTATAATAGTCCATACCCACATCAGCATATCCACATGTATCTACATATCCATTTAGTAAATATTTGCTGTAAGGCGGTGTGATTACAGTGATTGACCCTATCTTTTAATGTCTTTCCATTCTCCCAAGGTCTGAGATAACCATGAAAAATTTTCCAGTGACACTCTTTAGATAGATTTCATGGTCAAAGTGGATAGCTAGTAACATTTTCACACACAGTTGAAAAACTTTGCATTCCTCTCATTCACTTGTCTACTTTGAACTTATTCAAATTTACTCTTCCAGCAAGCCTGCTCTGAACTGCACGCTGGTCCATGCATCATCGCTCCTCTTTCTGATAGTAGTCTAAGCTTATTTCTATCTTTTTATTGCATATATGGCAATTAAATTATCTGTGCTTGCCTACTAAACTGAATCTCTTCAAACTTCATAACTCTATTCCCTGGCCTAGGGTTTTGTGGGTCTTCAATAATGTGTATTGAAATAACCATCCACACACAGAAACATCCATACATGTATACAAATATATTTTATTTTTTATTCATCATTTCTTTCCCTATTCCACATCAATATTTCCTACTTGTTCTATTGACATAAAATCATTTTCAATCTATGGCATAAAATCATTTTCAACCGATGACATACCAGTCATGAACATTAAATATTGAGTATGCCGTAAATGACATCATTATCGACTACATATCAGCAGCCTATGCTTTGACTAATATTCATTTGTTCAACAAGCTTTATTGAGACCATATTTTAAACACCAGGCACTAGGTCCTGTAATCAGTATGTCTTCAAGAAAACAGACATGTAGGAAATCATATAGATATGCACATCAGTATAATTCAGTTAATTAACATAAGATAAAATCACAACTTGAGATGGAGGAATCTGTCCAAAAAATCCTCTCTGAAGGAGGTGACAGCTATCTTGAGTCCTGAAGGCTGTGTGGGAGGTAGCGGATTGAGATGTTTGTGGAAGGAGCATTCCAGATGGAAGGGGCAGCTAGTGTAAAGGCAGAGGATAGAGAAAGCATGGTGGTTTGAGGAAGTGCCCATACAGTGTTCAGTATGTTTGGAATGTAGAGTGGGAGGCAGTCAGTAGCAGGAGATGAGTAAATGCGGATCTATGTCTTGGCAAGAAATCAGGATTTCATCCTACACTCAATGGGCAAGAGGGATGGGATGACCAAATTTGCATTCAGGAATAAGTGTTCTCGTAGAGGGAGGCACCCATGCAAGCAGATAGGAGAGTCTTAAAATAACCCAGACAAGAAGTAATGAGGATTTAAACTCATCTTCAGCAAAAGATGAGAAAAGACACTGAAGGAAAGAAACAGTGGAATTTATAGTCCAGCTGTTTATGGAGAGTAAAAGAAAGGGAAGATTTACAAATGGCAGCATGCTTTGGGCTTGGATAACTGTAAATATGATGCTATTTCACATGATAGTGAATATAGATAAAACAGGTTTGCAAGGGTAGAAGTGGGAGGAAATGAGAGATGAGTTGGGTGTCGAGCTTGCTGGACTACATATTTTAAGTATGCAGTGGTTATATTGGTCATATATCCAGTTTCTCACCAACATCTGCCACATTTGCAGTTATTTAATCCATGTGTTTATCCACTATCTATTTGTTGAATTGATGAATGAGTGCCTGTGCATCAGGCAACTTATAAATGTCCAGGAGGATCAATAGTCTGTTTGCAGTACCAGAGACCTCCAATAATAAAATGAAGATTAAGATGACTCTGGTTCACAATAAATTGGGAGAATTAATTTCCCTTTTGAAAGCTGCCACTAACATGAGAGCAGAAAAGATGGTGCACTGACCTCACAAACATGAGGAATTTCACAAAATTGTAAGACTGCATCCCTGTTCCTATTATAACCTATTATAATTACTTAATCTCCTTCCAATTTCATCTACTACTCCCCAGCTCTTCTGAACCAGATCCTAGAGAGAATTAAGCCCTATTGTAAAGAATATGTTACAAATAATGAATTAACTTAGCACATGTGCATCTAGAATGGCACAGTTTGTGTACCATCCTCGTGAAAATTCATAAAATAATCACTGAAATGATTTTCTGTGTTGTATGTTTTAGGTGAGGAATCCTAGCTGAGAAAGTTCCCCTTCCTCTCCCTAATATTAGAACAACCTACTCCCCATAAAAAGTATTCTGAGCTAGTAATAGGAAAAGCAGAAGAAACTTGATGTTCCTCTCATTAGGGGTCCTATTCAGTTTTCTTATCTACCTCTCACAAGTTTCTGGCTTTTCCACATTTACAACTACCATTCTGTTTCTAGAACCATTGTGTATATTACAAGATGTTTCTGTTTTCAAAAAGGCCAAATCTATAGCTGAAACTTATAATTAAACTTATAATTTTGTAATATAATATAATAATAACACCTAGAATTTGTATATAACATTCTGAAGTTACATAAATTGTACCTAGGAGAGAGGAAAAGAAGTCTCTATCCCGTTATGCTAATACCCTAATTGTCAATTAGGCTGTAAAAAAACAAACACTCTTAATAGAATGCCTCCAGCTGTCTCTGCTGAGGAAAAGATAATTCAGCCCAATGGTGGAAAGATACATGCCATCATTTAACATTTTTGTGGGAAAACAAAGGATGCTGAGAAGATGTATTGGACCCTAGCAAACTTTTCAGCAGGATGAACTTTGGCAATGAGAACAAGGAGAATAAAGACAAATCTTTGACCCTAAAACTGATCACTCAGCACCATTTACCACATATATATTTTGAGATTTTAACATTAGACTAACTCAGTAGTCTGGAGCTTAGAGAAACATGAGCTCATAATAAAATTAACAATTATTAATAGTTATTCATGCCATCTCCATGTATCATGATGGAAAGCCTTTTATTATAGCTGCATCTCTAAAGCCCAGTGGGCAAGCTGGTGCAGGTCTGTGTTGGATTTTTCACTGGTCTATGATGAAGTAAGTAATATAAGCACAGCAGAGTAAGTTATCCTTACATGTGAGTTTATTGAACTGTCCTGTCTTTATTCTATGTTTATTTTTTTATTTTGAAATTACTTTTGCTATTTCTATATTGAAATATTTTTTTCTTTTATGTACTGATGATGACGGATGTTTTTTTTTTATCTTTTTAATGTCTTTTTACTTGTGTCCAGATCTGGGAAAAAAAATGTCCTGACCATACCTTGGTCCTAATTAAACAATTTTTTAAAATATGCTACTGGTTGATATCTAAGTATATCATAACTACTCATTAATTTATTCATCCTTCAACAAATATGGAACAACTACAAAGTGTCAGCTGCTATTGTAGGTAATGGCAATCCAGCAGTGAGGAAGAGAAATTATATCCTGCCCTCATGCAGTTTACAATTCCCATTCACAGACAATTAAAAAAGAAAAGAAATCAATAAATAAAATAATTTCAGATAGTTTAAAATGCATTGAAAACAACAGAACAGTTTCTGGATGAGGGTTTTCCATGTATAGTTTTTGCACATTTTTCAACTGGGCTAACATGGATTACCCCCCCACACACACACTTATCTACTCTACGGAGTTAGTCATGGCCATAACAGTAAGCATGTTGCTCATTATGCTCATTATGTAGCACTGCTATGTAATACGTATCAGGCATATTTCATTCTTTTTTCTCTACCAAAAAAAAAAAAAACTTTCTGCTTTTATATCAAAGAAAATATTATGAAACTTAACCATACATCCCAACACAAAAGAAACCATCATATGTGGCTCATAAACACTTCCCTAATCATATTATATAGCTAGCCAAAGAGAAGAGCTTCTCTATATTATGTTTTTGCATATCTTCAAATGCTTTTTTGTCCACACTCACTACCAAAAAGCTCCAACTTAATCAAACTTTCTGTCATAAAAAGTTTGCACATCAGTACTATTTATTAACACTAAATTTTTTTTTTCATTTTTTTTTCCTGTGTGTAAGTGCCATGGACTCTTTACCAGACCTTTTTTATTCTATTTAATCAAACTAGTAAACGAACTTGAGTTACCTAACACCTGAATGGGAAAGAAAAATGGATGGAGCTTTCAAAAAGGGTTTCTAATGTGTTTAAATATTAGCTTTCTCTTATTAACAAAGTGATACAGTGTTTCAAGATTATCCCCCAAAACTGCATAATTAAAACAAATGTCCCAAAGAATTTAATTATAGATGCTTTGATGTCCAAAACATAATTTTAAGATTCTGTTGTCAAGATGATGCAAAAGTTGTACAAAGACACAAAGCAATAGCACATTTGCCACCTTGGACTTTTCTTTAAAGATTTATTTATGCATTTTAGAGAGAGAGAGAGTGCAAGCTCGAGTGGAGGAAGGGCAGAGGGAAAGAGACTTTCAAGAAGACTCCCCACTGAGTGCAGAGCCCAACTCCCCACTGAGCGCAGACTCCCAGGACCCCGAGATCATGACCTGAGCCAAAATCAAGAGCTGGATGCTTAACCAACTGAGCCACCTAGGTGCCCCAGCCACCTTGGATTTTTAGGGCAGGGTTTATGGAGATAATGAGCCCAACAGTATGTCCTCATCAGCACTGCTGTCAGTCCATCAGTCTGGTGCTTTTAGGTGAAGGATTTGCTTCTAGCATCTAACCCTAAATGAAAATAGGGCTGTGGTTGAGAAACCCTGGTCTAGAGAGTCTTATTCAATTTTATATATTGAAACACACATCCAATAATTAATACAAATCTGACAACAAGAAGAATTATCGTTTTTGCATTTATTTTGTTTTTCTTCTGAGATCGTTTCAGCTCTTCCTTTATTCTCACTTGGTCTCTGAAGTTTCAGTTGTCATCCTTCCTTCTGTTTAGGGATTTCTGCTAATGATAATGATGGTGTAGAAAATAGCAATGGATGGGGCGCCTGGGTGGCTCAGTCGTTAAGTGTCTGCCTTTGGCTCAGGTGATGGTCCCAGGGTCCTGGGATTGAGCCCTGCATCGGGCTCCCTGCTCTGCGGGAAGCCTGCTTCTCCCTCTCCCACTCCCCCTGCTTGTGTTCCCTCTCTCGCTGTGTCTCTCTCTGTCAAATAAATAAAATCTTAAAAAAAAAAAAAAGAAAATAGTAATGGAGATATACCTCGATAAATCAATATTCTAGGACTAAGTTATTCTTGTTATATTTAACAGAATTTCGTTTGTTTTCAATTGATATTCTCTTAAAATAGATTAATATCTTTCTTTGAAATACATGAGTATACTTTTCTTGTCCTGGCATAGTATTATAATGGATTACATATCTTTCATCTTTCAACACTTATTTGTACTTATTTTAAATGTTTTGTGGTTTGTTTGTTTTGGGAGAGGGGGCATGGGGTGCAGAGGGAAAGCGAGAAAGAGAATCTCAAGCAGGTTCGTCTGGGAAGGGGAGAGAGTTGTGACATGACCTGGAAATTGCAAAACAAAATTTGTTCCTGGTTAGAATTAACACTGACTGAATGTTTGATAATTATTAAGAAATTATTGTTAATTTTTAGGTATAATAATGATATTATACTGAGTATGTTTTAGTAATGCATACTGGAACTTCCCACTTGAATTAATATATTCGCAATTTACCTCAGAGTAATCAGGGAGAGGGGAAATATGTGAAGTATCAGTGAAACATGTTTAGCTCTGAGTTAATAATTGCTTAAGCTGGGGGGTGAACATATAGGGATTTATTTTACTATTATTATTTATAGTGTTCTACAGTTTATTAGACGATGATGTTATACTATCCTACTTGTATTCTAACAGTATGCTAGGATACTATTCTGCCTTTTTTAAATATTCAAAATATTCCATGGTAAAAATCTTAACAATCAAAGAAATAGGAAAGAAACTGAGCCCTTTCTATAACTTTTATCCTTTAAGATGTGTTCCTTCCATCCCTACCTTCTCCACAAGCCTGAGAAGAAAATACTGGTTAACTGAGTACCTGGTTAAGTGAAGTTTCTATTAGATATAGTTTGAAAAAGATGCAGTCTCATCTCAGTTAAGCTTATAAAGGATGAGAAGATGTCTTTTCTCCAGCATGAGAGTCAGACCATCTCTGATAGGAGAGTTTCCCCAAGTCCATTTATCATACTGACCAAGTAGGTCAGGAAGGAATTTTTTTAATGTAGTTTAGATAAACTGTTGGGGCGTTTGACCTAATTCTTCAGCTCACTTTGCTTGAAATCACAAGCTAAAACATAGCTTATGCATCTTTAGTCCACTGATTGCTATTCTTTCCAGATTTTATTTGATTAAGTTATGGTAAAGGTCATCTATTTGGAAGGGAAAAAAAAGTCTATAAAACCTAGAAGTTGGCAGAGTTTTTCTGTAAAGGACCAAATAGTAAATATTTTAGGCTTTGTGGACCACGTGTGGTCTCTGTTGCATATTTATCTTTTAATTTATTTATTGTTTTACAAACTTTTAAAAACATGAAAACTATGCTTAATATAATACAAAAAGCAGCAAAAATGTGAAGGTTGGATTTAGCTATAAGAATCTTGATATATCCTCTTATTTTAAAACTAACTGTTCATCCAAATTTAATTCATTCTGAATAACATAAGCAAAAGCATCTGTGAAATATATTTTACTTATTATTATTCCTTTAATGCATATGCATTTCACTTCTATCACTTAATACATACTACTAACTAAACCAACTAATTATTGATGTGGATCATCTTTTATCATGAATACATACTTGAACTTAATACACAAACTTTTTAATTCAGAATTTAAGTGTCATTTTTATGATTGTAATTATTACCTTGAATTTGCTTATTTGTTGTCCTATAGAGTGATGCTTCTTGGAGGGGAAAGATATCAACAGATATTTACCTGTGTTAGGATTAATTTGTGAATGTGCTTGTTATCTGGGTGAGGGGATGGTAGTAGGGTTGCTTTGTTTGCCTAATACATTTTTGCTGTTACCTTGCACAAAAAGAGATTTCCAGCTGACCTCTCTACTGATACCTTGGAGTACTCAGAAGTAGAAAATGGAAACTCTGTAGGTAGGATATTAGTTTTCTACTCACTTCAAGGCCTCTCTCTGACTACTCATGTACTGGGCTTGAAGAACTCACTGTAATCTCTCAAGAGTGGGTAAGAAAAGAAAAGGTAGAGGCTTTTAACAAAATGGACTGGAATGAACATCTAGAAAGAGGTCACAGATGGAGATGTGTATGAGTCCGGCACTTCTGAGCTGAGTGGCATTGAGTCAAGCTCAGGTTAGCTGAAGTGGTAGAGCCTATTGTAAGGGAACACAGAAGAAAGGAAGCACAGCAAACCACCCCAGGAAAGTCAGAGGCTGACTTTGTGGCAAGAGAGAATGCCCCTCGGGAACCCATAGCAATTCCAGTACCCCAGGAGCCATTTTAGGGATACACCATACCCAAAACTTATGCAGTCTCTGACTTTCCTAGCTGTTCATTCCTCACTTTCAGGCTCCCCATGAGAGGGTATAATTAGGTCTGTCAGTCACAATCCAACATAAAGCATCCCCATCAGGAAGAGTTCTCCAGCCAGGCCATCCTGTGGGCTGCTGGCCAGGTTTGGGATACCTGTCCTTGAGGTAGGCATCAATCATGGCTGTACCTGTTAATACATATATTCAGTTATATGATGAAAGCTTACCAACTTGAACACACACAAAAAAATGCTGCTTCTAACCAATTTTATAAAAAGGAGCTATTGGCTTCATGTCAGAAAGTGTTTCATGAAATGAGATTTTTCTCTGGATGCCAAAGTTTTGCCTGATTTTTTCCCAAAACAACCTTTTATCTTATCTCACTCAAAGCAGAAACCCTCTAGTGGTTTGCCTTTACCTCTAGGTTCAGAATTCACAGATGCCTCATCACTTTTCAAGTCCTTTTGAAGCTTCATTTGCAGTAATTCTTCAAAGAGGTCACTTTTGTTCTAGATGCTACAGCTTTATTTTAAGCAAATCCCCATCATCTCATACCCGAATTAATAATTGTGAAACTTCTTTACAAATCTTTTTTACCTGCTAGGAGGCCCCCTCTCCATTCATTTTTATAAGCCAACTGTAGATTAATATTCCTGTATCAAGAAACAAAAGATTTGAAAGAGAACAAGTTTACCTTTTAGAGAAAGAGAGGCTGAGTGTTTTTCCCATGTGTGGCAAGATATTGAGAGAGACAGAACTCCCCAGCACTATTCCATTTACTCTTTCCTAAAACAATACTTTATACACAAATTCCTTCCTTCAGAAATCTTGCAATAATATTGTCAATCAAGACCAAACTTCTTATCTGTGGAGGACTATTCTCTCTGCCTACTGAAACTCCTATGATCCTGAGACTGCTGTTCTTAGAGTTCCATGGAAACCCTCCACCCAAACTCTCCTCTGCAACTGTGCTCAGGATGCTATTCCATCCACCTTCTTTCCCATCCCATTTTTCTGTCTTCTGCATCCTCATGGCCTGGGCAATGCAATTCCTACACTGTTTTCAGAGCCTACCTAAGCCTTCTCTTGTCACCAAAAGTGTATAGAAATCGATTACGACAGATGATGTATTATCTGGATTTTTAGATTTCTATTAAGTTAAAGTCCCTAGCAGACACTTTAGCTTTGGAATTATTCTCAAGCTAGGTTTATATATTGTGTTTGGATTTCTAATTAACTATA
Source organism: Neomonachus schauinslandi (assembly GCF_002201575.2). Lineage (NCBI taxonomy): Eukaryota > Metazoa > Chordata > Mammalia > Carnivora > Phocidae > Neomonachus > Neomonachus schauinslandi. The sequence goes on from NC_058409.1 coordinate 115,654,897, forward strand.
AACTCTGAGGGGTTTTTTTATTATTTCTTTTATATTCCCCATAGTTTCCTTCAAGGTGCAATAAAAAGATCATTTGTTGACTTGAATTTATACCATCCCTTAATTTCCATTCCTTTTTGCCACCTTTTTCCAATTTTTTTTAAACAAGGAACCCTGTTTTAGATGTAAATCTGACAGCTACAAGACTTCTTTTCCCAAAAAAAAAAGGCCCATCACTGACATCACCTAAAACCTTGCTAGAAATATGCATTGTCAGCACCCCCCTATTTACTAAATCCGAATCTGCTTTTTAGCAAGACATGCAGGGGATTCTTATGCATATTAAAGTGCGGGAAGCACTGCACTAAAGATTCCAGTATGAATCAGTTAACCATTCATTGTTACATTGAATAAACCAAGAAAGTGTGTATTTAAATCCCTGTTTTATCATTCACACATGTATGTGTATACGTGAGTGAAAGAGTCAAAGAGAGAGAACCAGGGGAAAATTTTGGAGACAAATAACTGTTTTGCTGTAGTAGACTTGCCTCATAAATATCTAGTGAATATATTTTCTGTTTAGACTATTATTTCTGCAGTACTTTTCTTTTTCTTTTTCATTTTGTGTAAGCATATTAAACCCCATAGGAAAACAGAGCTGTCAAGATATCACTTCAAAAAAAACACACTTGATGTAGCTAAGAGCCAAAGTCATTTGATGAATTTTTTAAAAGCTGACTGCTTTTTAAAGGCATTTATAATTCAAGGTGTTTGATTAACTTTTAAAGAGTTGAGTGTTGGTAGATTTAAAATCAAAAGGAAAGATTTGGAGTAGTCCAGTGGATTTTTAAAGATGGATAGAAATCAGGAGAAGTATGGTCTTACCCTTCTTGGCTTTGATATTTTTTATGTGATTTTTGTTCCAATCACATAACAGATCCCCTTTAATCTTCTATATGTCACATGGACTCACATGGGGCTATCAGTGATTTGTTCTTTATCTACCCAACAGATATCCTGAAAATTACTGAGATAGTCCATCAAGTATTTTAACTTGCAAAAGACAAGTAGTATAAATATATAGTAGATAACAGTTTATGAGTAGTATTGTGTAAAGCAGATTTTATGCAGACATTAGGCAGTTGAAGAAGTCACAGTAGAATTTATAAATATATCCATCATAAGGAAGGGGAAGCGGTGAGAGGTTTAGAAGTGGAAAGTATAAACCTCAATGGAAACATCTGTATATCCAACAGAATGAAACAATCATGTCACAAACATGTTTGTAACCAATAGGAACCAGATAAAAGGTAAGAGTAATGTAACTTCTGGTGGATAGGGTCAAAACTCCTCAAAAAGATATGGCTATTTAGAATGTTGTGCTCAAGTGTGAGCACTGTTTTTTATGAAATGTATTTGCACACTGGTGTAAATCGTTTCTACTTTTCATTTATTCATTGATTCATTCATTCTTTATTTCTCAAACCACAATGATACTATGTGAGTAAATCTATGGTAGGTTCTGTAAATGTGATGGTTGTACTTTTCATTAAAGACCTATTAGTTTAGAGAAATAATCACATAAACAAGTAAGTCTGAAAATGTGCCATAGGGTCTAAGATGCACGATTATCAAGCAGAGTGGAGACACAAAGATCATTAAGAAGGGTGTCCATGGGTGTGAACTCATCTCATTTGAGAAGAGTCTAAGGAATTGGGATGGTTAGTTGATGAACAGATTGTTTACAAGAGGGTGGAGGGTGTGGGCGATGATAATTATATTTCACAAGTTTGAACAGTTACTTGATATATGGAACATTATTTTTTCCTTTGTTCCAGCAGGTAGAGTCAAAATAATACAGCAAGAAGAGAGGGAACATAAGGGGGAAAGGAAGGGACCCATGTTTCAGGAGTGCCCACTCTGTACTAGGCTTGTGCCAGGCATTTTGTAAGCACTATTTTAGTTAATCCTCGTAACAACTTTGCCCATGCTTAACCCGTCTGAAATGCCACTACTAAGCCAATATTCAGAGCCACAGGTGATCACCCTAATTGCTGTAGGTTAAGAGAGATGAATTGACCAAACGTATGGGGGAGAGCCAAGATTTTTTTGGCAAAGCAATAACTTTAGATGACAGAAATGACAATAGGATCCAAGGTAGAAGGTGCTAATAATTGTACAAATGTGGCTGTGTCTGTGAGAACTGAATCATCACTTATATCCTTAGAAAATAAAGCAAAATTGGATATTCTAGTTATTAGACTATTGTAATATATATGCATAACTCTCCTTTTATATCTGAATTTTTTATGAATATGTTATATCCAGTCTGTTTCAGAAGCTTATAAAAGATGTGAAATATTTCTTTTTTTTTTAAGATTTTATTTATTTATTTGAGAGAGAGAGTACAAGCGGGAGGAGCAGCAGAGGGAGAGGGAGCAGCAGGTTCCCTCCTTAGCAGAGAGCCCAGCCCGATTGGGGCTTGGGACCATGGACCCCGGGACCATGACCTGAGCTGAAGGCAGACGCTTAACCGACTGAGCCACCTAGGTGCTCCGTGAAATATCTCAAAGTATTTCAACTACTACAAATTTACATCTAATGAATGTTCTATTCTATTCCAAATTCCCTAGATTGCTATTCAGATTCATGTGACATCTCAAGTGCTTCTACCAGCCAAGCTTGATATGCAGATTGATTTAAGCCAGATGTTACCACCTCCTATGCTGTAAGAGGTGATATTTTACTAGTTCACTAGTATAAATATAGAAAGATTACAAATACAAATATAGAAAGAAAACAAGAAAAGTGTTATTTCCTCTTGCACATACTATGAGACACTGGATTAGGAGCCTAAGTAATTTACAGGAAATTAGTATTTTGATACAGAACAGAGAATTACTTTTATTTCATGATATTGGATACAAAAAAAGGAAGCAGCTTCTTGCTTGGGTTACTATGAGCACCAAGTACAGATGTTCCTATAAATTCTAGAAACTCAAGTTAAACATATTACCTTACAAATTTCTGTCATAAATTTCTGTCATAAATTTCTGTCATAAATTCCTGGTAAGTTCCTGCATTACTGCAATGTTAAACTCTGTTTTAGGGGTCACAGAAATATTTCTGAGTTGCAAAATTCTTGACGCCATTTATAAAATGACTTTATATAGGTGACAGTAATGTCAGATAGACTGAAATGCTTATAATCAAGGTTAACCGATGTCAGCAAAAATAGCATGGAGCAGTTGATATATCTCATACCCTAAGGTTTATTTAAAAAAAAAAATATATATATATATATAGTAGCAGTGAGTCAAATTTAATCTTCTGGGACATACTCTTCTTTATAATGTTGAAATTGAAAACAGTTTTCCAATGTGCCCGTGGTAGGGTGCATTACTATCAATTTTCCTCTTCAATAAGTGAAATAACTTACCCTGTAAAGAAAAACGGGAGAATCATACAAAATTAAAATTAATACGTCAAGTCCCCAAATACTTGTGCTCTGGATTATAATTTAGAAATTTGTGTCCAGATAAAGGGACTTATTTCCAAGTAAATTTGCACTAAAATTGTTAAAGCAGTGATTGCACCCCTGGGAAATTCCTAGTTTAGTTCTCAAAAAGTAACAAGAAGAAAATAGAAAGATTGGAACAGTCAACATGGTCTAGAAAATATGCCATAATATTCTTTTAAAAAGCTTACATCTGTAAGATGCACTTAGTTTGTTCTTTGGGAGTTCAGTTTTATTTCATTGTGTATTTTACTTTTTGTGTGAGGTCAATCTGAGCACCCAAAAGCAAGTTAACTTTCTACCTGGTGAGAAATGACATTGTCTACGTTGAAGAAAATATTACCAAACATTCTAGATACTTTCTTCATTATAGATATTGCACAAAACCCACAAAGATATGTTGTGTTGCTTAGAGCAAGTACATAAATCATTTGGCAAGTTCTGTTACAAAAGGGAGATACCTCACAGGGGAACCAATATAACATTATCTAAAACTTAAAGAATAGAACTTAGTGCCTTGGGTTCATCCACTATCATTGATGTACTCATAAGCATTTTAAAATAATTTTCTCTGGGCTCAAAACTCAAGGTTGCAGTCACTGGGAGGGATACAATAATGTCACTGTATGATTGCTGTCTTTAAAATGTCTCAAACCAGTGAGGGAGGTAAAGTAATCTTTAGGAAACAATTAGAAAATCCAATACAAGAAAATAAAAGTAGTGACAAACTAATATATACATAATTTCTTAGGAACCGAAAGGATAGTATGAGATACAGATGAATAAAACGGTTTTTCTTTCTCTGTTTTTTATCCAAACCCAAATACACACACACACACACACACACACAGTAAATACACAAAAACTCTGTAACACCTGACACAGGACTCTCTTCCCTCAGTAAGTAGGTCTCCAAAATAACTTAATATTAATCAAAAATTAATTCACGGAGAAGCAACTGCTCCATTCACTTACTGAATCTAGAAATTCAGTTCATGAAATCTAAGACACTTTTATGATCAGAAGATTTGCTTTTTTCATTGCTAAATGTGTGGCATTTGTTAATTTTGTTATCCATGGAAGAAACAAAGAGACTTTAAAAGAAGGGACTATTTCAAGTGATTTTCACACTGACCAGTGAGTCTACCTTCACTCCTCTCATGAATATACCTTCATTTGTTCTGTTTCTCACTACTAAATTATTGAGGAGGTGCCAAGAAATAATGGCTGAAGAATTTTGTGTTGCCTCCAGAACTGTGATAACATGAAATTTCAGTTGTTTAAGCCAAAAATTTGTTTTAAGTATGCTGGTGGTTTCTGATGAAACTTGAAGGGAAAGTAGAGGGAACTTGGAATATATATATCAAGGACTGTGCCCAGGGAGGGAGCAGATCTCCTGGCAGAACCCAAGAATGGCTCCCAGCTGAGAGCCTAGGACTACAAAGAGCCAAATGAAAAGTGAGGGAGAACCCAAGCCTGCATATGGTACAAAGGACTCTTTGTCCCTCACTCCACATTGCAGAGCAGCCTGTAACCAGGCATTTATTCTCCTGAGGTTCTTCTTTGAAAGCAGTTGAAGAAGGCAGAGAACGGCTAAGAGAGATTATTAGTGACCCTGGAGTAAAGCCTTCCCCATTCTGGCATTTAAGGAAGTAAGAGAACAAACTGCCTATCTCTTTGCTCTAAAGAGAAACTCCAAATCAACAAATTATGCCACATCACCAGATTTTTCATCCTTAAATGTGAAAGAATGTGAACGGATTACCTGAAGAAACCATTAAATATTCAAGGAAAACCTCTAGGCACAGAGGCAGAAATAGTGAAGAGAAAGAATTCAGAAAACCGAAGGGGACTAAGATATATATAAAATAGAAAAACAAAAGCCCTTTTTTCTTTTCACTTTCACAGTTTTATTGCAATATATTTTATATATATATATGTTTATATTGCAGTATATTTACCCATGTAAAATGTACAATTCAATTTTTTAATTAAATTTACCAAATTATGAAACCATCACCATAAATCAGGTTTAGGACATTTTCATCACTCCAATAAGATTCTTTGTACCCATTTATTGTGAATCTCTTTTCCTACCCGCTGTCCCGAGCAACCAATAATTTGTCTCTATAGATTTGCCTTCTCTGGATACTTCATATACATGGAATCATATATCTGTAGACTCATGTCTTGCTTCTTTCATGTATGTTTGTGAAACACACTGAGGCCTGTCCCTGTTGTAGCATATATGCTTCATTCATATTCAGAACTCTTAACACCCATCAGGAGACAGTGGACATTACATCTATAATGAAAGAGAAGGATATAATGAGAAAGAAATAAACATAGGAAAATGGAAAGCATTTGGAAATTAAAAATATAAGTGCCAAAACAAAAATATATTAAAAAGAATGGAAGGTAAAGTTGGGGAAATCCCTTACTGTCGTAATCACTACTAACAGGTTTGCATTCCCTCATATCCTTTTTTTAATTTCCTATTCTGTGCACTTAGATATTAATTTTATAACTAAAGGTTTTTAATTAAAGGTTATGCACATCACAAAATAAAAATAATTTATGTAAAGAGAAGTTGAAAAAAGAAAAAAATGCACATCTGCATAAAGGAATATTTTTCATCCAGAGCAAGGCATATTGGTAGATGTCATTATCGTTAGGATCATTTTTATCAGACTGTAATTACAATCTTGTATCTTTCTTTTCTCACTTAAGCTTTCATGACCATTCTACTTTTATCACACTGACTTTAAAAGCTTCACTTTTCATAACTGCCACATATTTCATCCAGTGGCCTTGTACTTGGTTGAATCTTGACGACATTCTCGCATTTTCAGATGTTTAAATAAATATGTATCACCGTGTAAACATTGTTCTAATTACAGACTATTCCTCAGGTTAGATTGTCCAGTGAAATTTCTGGGTTGAAGAGTATGGATACTTTTTAAGATCTTTGTTATATCTTACTGGTTATTTTCCATGAGGTTTATAACCTAACCATTCTACATGACAACTTGCACAGATTTGAAAGAAACACTTAGCAGTAATACATTTCCCATCAGCTTATTCACCATAATGTGCCAATTATAAATTTATAATATGGCATTAGTACTTTAGTGACCAACAGGAATTTAATTTGGGGATAGTGCTGAAAATACTTCCTTTTACCACATTGTTTAGATTAAAGTAGCCAGCAAATTCCATGGTGTGATAATATGCTTTATGTTTAAATATAATATAGATTCATCTTTCTACCTACACCAGTACACACACACACATGCACATGCACACAAACGTGAACATTCCACAATATTACTTATTAAATTTACATGTTTGCCAGCATGAACAACAACATAAGTGGTTGCTTCAGTGGCATTTCCTAAAATGCTATCTTCCCAGATTGGTTCAGATGTGCTTCTGAATACTTCCAGAATGCCCACAGTCTGTATTATTGTTCTTACCAGATTGCATTTAAATGAACTCTCAATTAAGATGAACTCTTTTTTTAAAAATCATCAGTATATAAGTAACACAAAAGTAGATATTCTGTTTGATTCATATTTCCAGCCCTAACATCAAATACATAATGCCTACCATGTAATTTATTCACCATGTTTATCAACATGAACTGAACTTACTTAAATAAGTTCAGGAGAGTGTGAATTTAGGCCCCTTTCAATAATTATTTTACTTTTATTTCCTTACGTTAGGAAACTGTGCATTACAGAAATATTTCTGCCATTTCTTTTTTCAAATTGGTTATCTTGAAACTAAATTTTTAAAATATTTTTAATTTTTTAAAAAAAATCAAAATCTATAGAGTTGAATTAATAAATTTAGGGAAATGAAATAGAAAATTATCACTTATAGATTTATTTAAGTAGCAAATAAGGGAATCCAAATTTGCAAATGTTTATTTTGGAAATCTAATTCTCAAAAAACAATTTTTCTTAGAAATTACTGAAACAGAAAGCCTCTCTGTGCATTTGGAATGTAATTTTCTATACCAATCTCATTGGGAATATGCGAACTACATAAGGCATGCCTGAAATGCATTCCTCAGAACCTATGGTCCAGTTTTTCTTGATCATAGGACTTTCTAGGCCAGTGTTTGGGTTCACTTTGGTTTCTCTCTATATCATATGATCTGCTTTTTGCCTTCCAAACTTCATAAAAATCTTGTCTGATAACAGTTTCTTCCAGTATTCAACTCCATTGTGGATTTATGATTCCCTTTTCTACATTTTTATTGTTATTTCAGATGGATTGGAATGAGGGCTGAAGGATAGGTAACTCCATGTCAGCTTTCCATTTGAACTAAAATCTTTAACTGTTTAACAATAAATATCATTTTAAGGTTGAGTATTGTTAATTGGATATTTTTGTCAGAAGAAATTTACTGATAAAATAGAAAATGCTGCCAAACATTGGTTGATCACACCATGAGACTTTTTTTTAAAATTGTGGGTCTTAGTGGTCTTTGAAAGTAAACTACCAAACAAATCTTCCCTTCTTGTATTTATAGAGATCTGCTTGCTGACCAAGGGCCGCCGCACTGCCAGTGTTCGAGCTGATACATATTGTCGTCTTTATTCACTTTCTGTGGACAATTTCAATGAGGTCCTGGAGGAATATCCAATGATGAGGCGAGCCTTCGAGACCGTTGCCATTGACCGACTAGATCGGATAGGTACTCTCTTCAGTTTTCTACCTTTTTTGTGTACAATTTAGTTATACTTTAGTGGACTGATATATGTTTGCAATCGTAAGTCCTAAATGCTATAGTAGGTTGCCTATTAATTAGCATAGAACTAGCAGTTAGCTCTAGCCCTATTTCTACTATCTTTCTCTTCTAAGTATTCTGGGTTTATTTAATCATCTCTATTTTTACTAGCTGCTCAGTCTGATTTCCCCAGTGATGCCAAAACAATTTGAATCTTCAGGTAAAAAACAATGATAAAAATTTTAGGTAGCACTAAAATAGAACTAAAAATATAATAGTATGAGTCTACATTACAAACCAAATAATTTTACTACAAGGTTTAAAAAAATTTTATGTATCAACTTTACATTTTTAGCTGTATATTGAGAACTGAAAACTTGTACATTTTATTTGTCTGAGTAGAAACTTCTGGAAACGTTTGTAATACAGACTCGTGCAGGAAAAACCTTCCTAGAAGTGCCCGACATAGATGCTTTACTTTGTAAACATCAACTTATTTTACAGTCTTCTCTGCTCTCCAATAAGAATATATAAATTAGACCTTATTAGTTACACTAGTTTAAAGATCTGAAGAATTGCTATAGTAAAGTTAGAACAGATTGGCTTGCTATTCGCTTCCCAAGATATGCTGGAACATTCTGACGTCAGAAGGTGGTATGCATTCATTTTCTATACCTAAATCCTCTTTCCCCACCCTACCACGCTCTGCCCCCTTTCCTTGCTTAACTCTACTCCATTCATAACCTGGGTTTAGACATCCCTTCCCTGTAGAAATCTTCTGTGACCTCCTACTGGCTCCTAGGCTGAGTATCCTGGGTATGTTCTCCCATCCCCCTAGGAATTTCCTCCATCACAATACTGCTTTTATCATTGCAATTGCTCCAACGATGCTAAGATTTGTGAATGTAGAGATCATGTCTAATTCACTATTACATTCACAGTACCTAGTACACAATGAATAGTCTTGAAGCGAGCTGGTAGGGAGGGATGAAGGAATCAATGATCTCAAAGGATATGGGGTTGGGATCACTTGGAAGTAAACAAGTGCTTCATTCTTATTAAAGGTAAGGATCACTGATTGATGTAGTCTTATGTCAGCTTTTCTTACGCACTCTGTGTCTTTCTTTCCTTTTACAGAGTGGGATGACAGGTACATTAGGCTCTGAAATTAGATTAGGAGAAGTAAAGGTAGTATTTGGACATTATCATTAGACATAAGACACATATTAGAAATTCACATTGACAATTTAGACATGTAATAGGACATAGTATTGAGAGAGACAGTGCCCATAAAAGTGGGTATTCCTGAAAGCATCTTTATTTAATTTGAAAATAATTTACCTCTCTGTGGTATGTGAGTGCTCATGGTAGAGCTAGAGACTAATTTCTGAGCACATGCGTTTTTTTCCTAAGCCAGCTAGACATTTTTAGAGAAAGCGTTAAAATCAGGGTATTTTAATAGAGAATTTCTGTTAATCTGATCAGCTTTACTCTCGTCTAACTTATTCCAATTAATTTTTATAAGAAAGTTTGCATGAAATGGTTTGCAATCAATAATGCAGGCAATAAAATTGCTAATAAGCACCAAGCATTTGCAGTTTTGGTCCTTATAAAATTCTAACAGTGCATTAAAAAGTATAATATTTCTCCACAAGTTCACAGATATTTACATTACAAACTGTTGACTATTCACATGATCACAAAGAAATATTATCCATTCTGTGGCTATTGCTTATACATGTAAGACCATATTTAGTTAAGGCAATATGCTAAATAAGCATTTATATTTATTACAGATATAGGAGCTTTTGTTCTTGAGAAAATTAGAACATTTCTATAAGGAGAGACAAGCATTTATTTCAGCAGTCATTTAAAATGATAGTTTTCCAGCATCCAAGTAAATTATAACAAATATTTCCATTAAAAAGTATTCCTTCTAACTCTAACTTCATTTAGCAATATGGCAAGCTGATTCACTTTTCAGTTACGATATTTATCTGGGGATTATTTTATCAATGATGTCACCAAAAGTCACTAATTTCCCCCTTTCATCGATCTAATTTTGATTCTATTGTCATCCTGCCAAAGAATGTCTACTTACTGCAAACCACTCAAAAGACAATGGCAGGAAGGAGAGGTAATGCTTACTGAGGTTCTAGAGGGAGCTGAGAACCTGCCATACACTGTGCCCCTTAATCCTCACAAAGACCTTTCAGAAAAGGAAAGATTATGAAATGGTTCTCCACCTGGCCATGCATAAAAATCCTCTGAGGAAATATGCTTTTAAAGTACTGAAATCTGGACCCCATGTCTGGTTATTCTGGTTTAATTAATACGGTTCAGATGAAAATCAGTATTTTTCAAAGCTTCAGAGATGAGAAGACCATGAATATATGGTGGAGGATCACTGGTATAGGGCACTGGTCAGAGGCAAAGGACTTGCCATAGGGCTCCTCAAATTTGCACATGAGAATCTCCTGAGGATCTTAGTAAGATGCAGCATCTTGGTCAGCAAGTAGGAGGGGGATTAAGAGACTGCATTTCTAGAAGGCACTCACAGGATCCAGATGCATGCCGCTGGTAAGAATCTGCAATCATATTTGCTGTTTTCCTTCCCCAGTCCTGTTTCTTATTAACCAGGCTCTCTTGGGCATTGTTCTAACCTTCCTCTGTCCCGTTCTCCTTCTGAGTGAAACAGGCTTATAAACACATCCACCTCCAAGGGTGGAGGATTAAATAAATTAAGTCTACCTAAAGCCTTTTGTAGAGTAGCTGTCACATAGTAAGTGTTCTATTGTCCTTTCCTGGAAGAAAAAAAAAAAAAAGTAGCTTTAAACTTAAATTTTCATTCCAGGCCCATCCTGATCCAAATGCCCTTTCTTCTCCCACTCTTCAAAGTAGCCCTCAGGTCAGATACCTCCCTTTCTCCTGTAAGATGGCTTTTGCCACATTACACTTTTCAACTTGGCTTGCACAGAAGGTAAGATTTCCCGGGGAGCTACAGGAAGCGTGAAGGGCAGGAGCCATCTTTCCGTTCGCGTCTAAAGGTGAGTACTTGGCTTTTAAGCGTCTTCTGTGAAACATGGGCATACTTCTGTTTCCAGGAGCCACTCTCCCCTGGGCTCGTCACCCGTCATCTGTAGGCTTTCTCAGTGGCTCCCTCTCTTTCGCTGACAGGAAAGAAAAATTCCATTCTTCTGCAGAAGTTCCAGAAGGATCTGAACACTGGCGTCTTCAACAATCAGGAGAACGAGATCCTGAAGCAGATCGTGAAGCACGACCGCGAGATGGTGCAGGCAATCGCTCCCATCAGTTATCCCCAAATGACAGCCCTGAATTCCACCTCCTCCACCACGACGCCGACCTCCCGCATGAGGACACAGTCTCCGCCGGTGTACACAGCCACCAGTCTGTCCCACAGCAACCTGCATTCCCCCAGCCCCAGCACACAGACCCCCCAGCCGTCCGCCATCCTGTCGCCCTGCTCCTACACCACTGCGGTCTGCAGCCCTCCCGTACAGAGCCCGCTGGCCACTCGAACTTTCCACTACGCCTCCCCCACTGCCTCCCAGCTGTCACTCACGCAGCAGCAGCTCCAGCAGCCCCCGCAGCCGCCCCCGCAGCCACAGACGCCCGGCGGCTCCACGCCGAAAAACGACGTGCACAGGAGCACGCAGGCGCTCCACAACGCCAGCCTGACCCGAGAAGTCAGGCCCCTGTCGGCCTCGCAGCCCTCGCTGCCCCATGAGGTTTCCACTCTCATTTCCAGACCTCATCCCACTGTGGGCGAGTCCCTGGCCTCCATCCCTCAGCCCGTGACCGCCGTTCACGGCCCGGGCCTTCAGGCAGGGGGCAGGGGCACCGTCCCCCAGCGAGTCACCCTGTTCCGACAGATGTCCTCGGGAGCCATTCCCCCTAACCGCGGAGCTCCTCCCGCACCCCCTCCACCAGCAGCTGCTCTTCCGAGAGAGTCTTCCTCAGTCTTAACTACAGACCCAGAGGCAGAAAAGCCACGATTTGCTTCAAATTTATGATCCCTGCTGATTGTCAAAGCAGAAAGAAATACTCTAATAAACTGAGCATCTTCTCAGACCTTATTTTATTCTATCTCCTGATAGATTCCTATAGCCTACTACGAAGAGATATTTTAGACAGCTCTGGCCTACATGCAAAATGTAAAATATATAAATATATATCTACTATTAAATATCTATCTAAATTCCCAAGAGAAGTTCAAAAGACCTGTTTAGCATTCAGTGTTATATGTCTTCCTTTCTTTAAATCATTAAAGGATTTAAAATGTTGTTGTAAGATCATTTATTTTTAACCTACTTTTACTGAATTCCTTTGATATATGTATTTCTCTACTTTAGGAAGAGTTCTTGGATTCAGTGGAAACAAAACTCTGATTTTTGAAAGGCAACTCAAGTGAGCTACTGAATAGCACCAACCAAAACTTCTTTCATTAGCTGTGTCTCTGCATCTAAATTGTTAATCATTAATTATGGAGAATTAAATAGCAAGTCCCATTTTATAGATCCAAATTGTATTTTGGTGCTTTCAATTTTGAATTAGGTTACAGAACACGCCGTATGCTTGGCCACGGTTGGAGACTTGCATTGCCACCATTAGGAATATCTCTAACCTCAAACACGTTCATTGATCTTTCAGAAAGCTGAGGGGATATTTGTCTTCATGTGTTATCGGACTTTTACCAAGACTCAATCAATGTTAGTTGTAAATAACTTTTTCAACCCAAATAAAAATAGCTATTCTGTGCTGTATGAAGGTAAAAGTCATCACTTAAGAATTTAGTTTTATTGCTTCACTTCAAAACTTAGAGTTTGAAATTTTACAAAACCTAATTGTGACAGTTATTCAACTGTAATGCAATGGCTTGAAACCTACAATATTATTTTAACCTGCAATGTTTTATGCAAAACTGTATGCTCAATTCTACAAATTGCTTGTATTACACCAAAAAATCATTACTTTTCTTCCTTCTTGCCATAACCAAGCATCTGAAAATAGTCCCTGCATGCTTTTTGGGGAAAAAAAATATATAGGTTCAGATCAGTCACTGTAGGGAGAGGCTTACAGTATTTCTCATTTCTAGAAAAATATAACCATTCATTAATTGCCTATCTTAAAATTCCTATAAGGCTGACTTGAATCTCTGACTTAAGTCTAGAAGTGAGGTTTTCACTTTCATTTAATATTATTACTATTATTACTATTATTTAAATAATGATTTGTAAACCACAGCTTGATTTGGAGTTGCCAGTGTGTTCTGTGTCTTTACTGTTGGTAGTTGGTAGTTTACCCTGGTGTTGATTTAAAATAACTAAATACACGATAGCATCATGTCTGTTTGGGAACACACATTTTGTTCTATGTATATTGTAATAAAATGGTTAGTAAATCTTAAGGCATGTGGTGACTAACATAGCCCTTAGATAGGAGGTTTGTTACTCGGAACGTGCTGGAAAATGTATGGACGTGATGACAGAAAGCAAGGGGCAAACTGAATGTGAGCATTGTTTGTCTGTTTCCTTCTCTCCATGATCTGTGAACATCTGCTGCTTCTCAGAGAAGTCCCTTAGTAATCATTTGTGCCTAATGCATCCCACAAATGTGGTGGATGACTGGAACACAATTGGAAGATTCCTAATAACCGACTTCTGTAAATAACCCAAGTTAAGAGATTGACCTGAAGTGGAGGTCTTTGGTATTTTTGACACTGGCGATACATTCAAGAAGAACTTAACAAAGGTCACACATTAAATGGGGCAGGGCCTCCAGACAGACTTGAGGACAGAAAACAAAACTAAAGCAAAAACTCTAAAATGGATCCATGCTGCCTGTTATGCCTTTTACGGATATAATACCTATAATACCAAAATGAGTTGTTATGTTTCCTTTCTAACAGATCCCAGCTTGTGTGGAAGTAATCAACAATGCTACTCAATGTAATGCTGTCATTAACATGCTGGTGACATCTGATGGCATGTCAGGAATGGTGTAAGAAGGGGATTGTTCAGTCTACCTAGAACCTATGGGAAAGCTGCAAGACCATTTACATATCAGTACAAAACTCCTTTATTTTATTAAAATATTGAGAATTAACTTCAATTTACTAAGATCATGTATTGGTCCTTTAAATTATTAAAGGTTTACATTTGATAGTACTAATGGGTTTGGTAGTGAAATATTTTTATATATAAATTTTTGGTTTTTTATTTTGAGCACTATTGGGAAACATAAGCAAAATTGAATTGCATGGTCTTTCAGTGCAACCATAAAATTTTTATTCACTTTGTAACAGAATGGACAAAAAACTAAGGTTTATATGTTAAACTAAAAATAAATGGTACAGGGTAAATTATATACATATATATATATGAATATATATGCTTAGATTAAGAAAAAAAATTGACTCACATTCCTGTAATATAAAAGTCCATTGCTAGTTGAAAAGTGACCTCTTTTCTCTGTACATAGTTAAGCCCATGAGTATGGAGTTTTAATCTGTACAGAAAGAAATGTATTATTGAAAAGATTGGTCTTTCTGCTGCTGGGAAAATAGTAGAATAGCTGATTCTTACAACAACTGTTATGATCAGGGACGAATTAGAGTATTTCTTTTGTCTTTGCTCAAAGCCATACATATATAAATATATATAAAGATTATTAATAAATTCAACAGAAAATAAACTAACATCATGAATAGTTTATTTTATCAATATACTCTAATCAAATGTTTTGTTTTATTAATGAGTACAGATTTGCCTCTTTCTACCTTTACATTGTAAGATCTCCAAATAGGCTTATACTTGATAGTCATTATAAACTTAATTATAGATAAGCCCATGACTGTAGCGAGGAAGGTAAATAGAATGTGGGTTTCCCAGTTGTCCCTGTGTTTTACCTCTTCCATATAGTACTAGTTGAAGTCTACTTATTCTTTGCTCTGTACCTCCTTAACATGTGGTTGTTGCCCAATTCCAAGACACAGTCATTTCTGTGCTATTAGATTTAGAGGAGGAAAAAAATCACCTTACAATTTATTATACAATCCTCTTTTATGACAGCCTTCGCCCTTGCAAAGGCTTTTGATAGTGATAGAACCTCCCTTTACAAGTGGATTTTGAATCAGACCTAAAAGCCTGACATAGCATTTATTGCATTGAATGAAGGATTCTTGAAAACTGTAAGGATAAATGGCAGGAATGGCAATAGATTCTATTTATCAAATAAATAGCCTGTCTCCGGGTCTCAGGGACCACTCCATAAGTGAATGATTCCCTGACGGATGCCATCCCACTTTAAAATGGTGGTTATTTTGCAATTTATAAACTTAAGTGAGCATAACATCTGCAGGACATTACAAAGTACACAGTCAAGTTAGGCTAGTTCCTAAAGGACTTGGGTAATTTAAACAATATGATGTGTTTTAAACTTTAGATGTTATTATTTTAAATCCTGAATTATTTACACTTTAAAATAGAAGTGATCTCTATCATCTTTCAGGCCTATTTTTAAAAGTCCCCATGACTTCTTAAATTTAAGTGTTTATGTTTGTTAATTTTATAATTTTACTATGCTACTTTGCTCTTATGAATTTTACTTTCATAATTTATGACATTAGGCTGTGTGAACAAGATTTATCTCCTTGATGCCTCTATCCTTCTAGAATTTGTGCCATAAAACCCAAGTCTGATTATTTTGTTCATCTACACTGCACCTAGCAAAATTTTATGACATGTTCGGCCTATCTGAAAATTACTTATGCTCTGCAATACAAAAGAAATGTAGTCCTCTTAGAATAATTGGACGCTGAGCATCAATAGCTATTTTGAGTCCTGAAAGTAATGGTCAAAAATTTAAGCCAGTGTGACTGGCTGCAGGCACTAAATTGTTAGCTCGGTTCTATAACTTTATTTAATATGTCCTCTTTCCAGGAAAATAAGATGGAATAAAGAAAATTCGCTGCTGTATTCAGGGTTAAGTATGCCTGCTACTGCCACTGGGAGGGAGGGACTTAAGCAATTTTGGTTCTGTCCTTTTTAAAAATGGCATCTATTTTTTTATAAACCAGCCAACAACAAATTCAATCATGAAGAGAACTCTTGCTTTTAAAAGGGAGCACAGAAAGTATAAATTACCTTACTTAAATTCATCAAGGATGCAGGAGCAAATCCAGCCAGAAGACCCATATTCTCCTCCTCCCATTTTGGAGTTTTTGGCCAAATGCCACATTCCTTCCTTCCCTGGGGGCAATTAACATTTCTGTTAATACTCGTCACTTTGTTCATCATCATTTTCTTTATAGCTTCAGGGCATGAAAAACATGAGCTTTTCTATATAGGAAGAATTTCATGGCATATTCACAAATCTATCACAAGACAAAGGTAATTCCATTATGTTATTCAGAAGAAAATATTTGCAGTTTTGTAATACCTGGCTGCTTTTCAATTTTGAATACTCTCCCAGTGAAATCATTGCTCCCTTTTCCCCAAATTCAAACATGTTCTCTCTGCCACTGAGCCATCAGATAGGGAGATGGTCTCCTTAAGCGAGGCCAGCACAAGGGTAACAAGGGTGAGGCCTCATGCACAAAATCTGAAGTGGCCCAAATCTCAATAACAAAAGCAAATAATATTTTTTTAAAGATTTTATTTATTTATTTGAGAGAGAGAATGAGATAGAGAGAGCATGAGAGGGGGGAGGGTCAGAGGGAGAAGCAGACTCCCCACTGAGCAGGGAGCCCGATTCAGGACTCAATCCCAGGACTCCAGGATCATGACCTGAGCCAAAGGCAGTCGCTCAACCAACTGAGCCACCCAGGTGCCCAAAAGCAAATAATATTTTAATGCAACTTTTAAAACACCAAAATTAAAGTAATAGTTGATAATGAATAAATGTCACAATCTTAAATGAAGACAAGATCCAACCCTGCGCCTCCATGACCCTGCTTCAGTTGCTTCCTTCGTCCTGGCCCTGCTTCCTATGGAGACTCTGATGGGGCAAAAGGGGCTTTGAAGGGTTTCTGTGGTAGAAGTCTCGCCCTGATTTGCCCCATCACACTGAGAGAATTATTGAAAGGCGATATTAAAAGGCTATCCATAAGGTTCTGGATTTGTTTCCAAGAGTAATGTATTAAATGCCGGACAAAGAATTAACCTTACTTGACAAAGGAAACATGCTTTGCTTAAGTATGGATGTTCACCAGCACAGCTGGTTGGGCCCATCGGCCAATATCTCAGGCTGAAGGAGAGCAGAAACTGAATGAGAAATGCTGGTTTTAAACCTTCGAAAGTGCTTTTAGTATCAGACCAATGGTTTTACAGTTTTATGTCTTATCTTCATAATTCTATGAAACCAAGATTTCCAGTTGGGTGGATACATGTTGAAATGTGTGTTTTGCTAACATGACAGGAAAAGTCATTTATGACAGCAAATGGGGGGGGTTGCTATTTACAATCCCACACAACCCTAAGGAGGGGCTAGATCCCAAGGAAAGACTTTGCTGAACAGGACAATGGGGATGAGAAGTTGAAATGGAAATTGCTTTGCCTAAGACAAGGCATAAAGCGGCTGGGGAAGAACTTGAGAATATGAGAGTCAGGACCTGTATGAACAGAAAGGAGTGATGAAATAGTTTTGGTTAGAACTCCAGAGATTTTCCACATCTTAACTGGCATCATTACACTTCAAAGATTGACAAAGCTGGATATTCTTTGGAGGTATTACATTTCTAATATAGAATCAATGGCCACTTATTCCCAAAGGGAAATATCGCTTCATTTTTTTAAATTGTAAATGTTTAAGTAATAACAGTTGAGCAGAGGAGAGTATTTATTTATTTAATTGAACATGTCTGAGTAAATATAATAATTGTTCGAAAGATAAGGACGATTTTATGTTTTCATTAGATTTACATAATTAAATATAAGTGTTTCAGAGTTATTCAGACATTCTTTTAATAGTGAAGCAATTTTACAAAAGAGAAACAAATTGTCTTTTTTTTACCAGACTAATCCTATCTTTCCACAGAGAAAATTTAGATTCATAGAGGCAAAGATATTTTTTGAAAGATTTTTTTAGTTTTTCTTAAATTTATGAGAGAAAACCCCTCAGATATGGGAGATTTATTTTTGAGAGAAGAAAGAGCATAACACAGGAAAGTTTGAAAGATTCAAAAGAAGTTTGCCGAATGTATTCTCATTTGTTTCTTGTAATGTATTTGTCCAAGGCCTTAGTTTCCAAGCATTTCCAAATAAAAGTTGTTTGCTTAACTATTCTCCAAGATCTATTACCAACCTAACATACTACAATTCTATTGAAAATGTACAGTTCTGAATTGCTCTAAGTATGATATTCTGATATCTAACATAATGAAGTATTTCATTTGAGAAAATTAGTGTTTAACAGAAAAAGTTTGTATACACTATGTAGCATGCATTCTCCATACATCTCCATACCAAGGATCAAAGTATATTAACTACATTGGCTTGTTAACAAACATATTAAAAGATCCAAGTGATTACTGCCCTCCTCAAAGAAATTACCTTAAAATGCCAAACACATATCCCAGAGATGTTTGCATGAATCAAAATATGTTTGACTCCCCCAACAATTCAGAACAGCCTTCAGGACTCACAGCAAGTTGATACGAATATTCTCAACAGTGGTTTATCTCAGTAATAGTAAATCCCATTTTAGGAGTTAGCCAAAACTCATTTGAAGCCCTATTTTCTTTAACAGCAAATGATGTAGTTTAACATCACTATTTGCAATAAAAAAAAAAATGTGATTGTTTTTATGCATGGCTCATAAATTGCATCTGAAGTCCTTCTAGATATGTTCCAAAAGACTCTCTCTCCCACTCTCTCTCTCACTCCCCCTCCTCTCTCTCTCTCTCTATATATATGTCTTCCCAAATTCAAAGTCTCAAGAATCTAAAGATCTGTGATATTTTACTTTTAAAGGTCTATTTTATAACTTTATATCTATCCTAAGTTATTTTTACTCTCACAGAAGAACAATGATCAAAGCCATCGATTTGGGCTTGTTTTGCATAGTTATTTTTAAATGGATGATTATTTACGTATGACAGTCTACATTTCTATGAATAAATGGCATTGACTCTTAATTTCTCCATGTGTGAAACTCTCAGATAATAACTTCTTAAACTGGTACCTCTAATCAAAATTTAGTCTTTCTGAAGCTAGGTTGTTATTCGCCTTCACATGAGCTACATTAGCAAAAATCTTTTACATGATTTTAATTGCTTCAAGCTATGAATGTTGGCAAGTTTTGAGACTTTGGCTAGTTTGTTCAAACAATTTCTCAACTAAATTGACTACAAACGTATGTCAAAGTTTTAGTTTAAACTTGACAAGAGGGTTGTGAGTAAGCAAATCAATGCAAAGATTCCTTCTAGGTAAAACTATTTTGTAAGAAAAAAAATGATTGGTTTGACAATCATTTTTTAGAAAATTATTGGTTAAAAATCATTAACTTCTTTATAAATCAGAGTATTAGTTGGGTAAGGAAATACTCTCAGTAGATATCTTAATTTCTTGAAAGTCTGTCAGAAAACTGCTCAAGCATTTTATCATGAATATTAACTACTTTCCAAATAGCCAGTATAATATGTCCCAGAAAAATTCTGGCCCTAAGTAGGTTTGGGACATACGTTTTCTTTTAAGTTATAACATATACTGTAGGAGAGTAAAAGGTAAACTTTCCTGCATGCATTTTTAAGTCACTTCAACAGTTATATCTATGTAAGGAGTTAGTTCATATCTGTAAAATGTTAGGTGTCTGTGATAGCTCATCTGAAGTAATTCCTGCCTATGGTCTCAAGCACAACATATTTCTTTTTTCTTTTTTCTTTTTTTTAAGTAGGCTCCACACCCAGTGTGAAGACCAACGTGGGGCTCAAACTCATGACCCTGAGATCAAGACCTGAGCTGAAATCGAGTCAGATGCTCATCCAATTGAGCTACCCAGGCGCCCCTCAAGCACAAATTTCTTAAAACACATGTGTTTTGATGGAAAAAAACAAAAACAGAAACCCAAAACAAAGAGAAACTGTGCATAAGTTTCTTGCACAAGAAACTGTGACATTTCTAAAGGTGCTATCATCCCTGATATACAAAGTATTTGACAGACTCAAGGGCTCATGTTATATATAAGGAGACCATGGCTTTGGAAATTTTGAGAAGTGGTTTTATTCATTTATTTTAGATAGGAAGGCAAGAGAAATTCAGAGGATTGACCACCAGCCAAAAACAAAGGCACAGCACATCTCAATTTTTAAACTGTCCTAGCTTAATCTTTTATACATAAACAAGACTTCTACCTGCCCGTCTATCAGGAATTATTTCAGGATCCTACAAACCCTTGGAATCACAAGGAAACAAGCTTCGCTGACAATACACATTGGAAAAGTAATTCAAGTACAATGCAGGGAAAGAGGGGAAATGACACCAAAGGAGATCAAATATATATCTGAAAAGAGCTTTAAATATTCCTTTTGATAGCAAGGAATGTCACAGGGTTAGTGCTAAAGACCAAAGGGGAATATGACATTGCAGAGTTTATGAAGA
This sequence comes from Neomonachus schauinslandi, assembly GCF_002201575.2. NCBI lineage: Eukaryota > Metazoa > Chordata > Mammalia > Carnivora > Phocidae > Neomonachus > Neomonachus schauinslandi. Next base: position 115,675,748 of record NC_058409.1, read on the forward strand.
TTTCTTAGAATATGTGACACAGAATTTGGTTTATTATAAAGGGGCTGATTTTTGCCATCACTTAGTTCCACATTCTCTCTCCTTAGTTTCCTTCTGGCATAGTTTTATAGATTCCTCAATCTTTTTAAAAAATGTATTTTATGGGCCTTTCTTAACAATGTACTTCATAATCTGCTTATTTACTATGACAAATCCTCTCAAGTAATCATGTGCTTTTGTGTATAATGGAGCTAAAACGTATGCCTTAAGCAAACATTCCAAAGGAAGTCACAAAATCTTCCTAAATAACGTATTTTAAAAATGAGAGAGAACTACATAGTTTATGATGACAATAGAAATGCAAAAGGGAAGGGAGAAGCCACAGGTGATAGGAACTCAGTTTCAAGATATTACAAATACAGGATACAATAGTAAGGAGGAAAGTTTTGGAAAATGAGATTTTTATGTTTATGCTTCAGAACTAATATAGATAAGAACGGACTTCTTATCTATAACACATTAACAATAGCATCACTATAAATCTTCCCTTCCAGAAGAATATGACTATTTTGGAGAGAGGATGATATGGACTGAACTAAGAATATGAAAAGGCCTAATAATGATGCCTATTCAGAAATTTAAAAAAACAACCAAAGGCAGCTTTCCAGCCTAGAGAGAAGCAAACCTACGGGCAGTCAAAGAGAGGCTCAGCAGGAAGGAAATTGCTAGGTGCACATGGGGAGTTTGTGCTACCACAGGAGCACCCGCAAGAGTGAAAAGTTGTCACATTTTCCAGAACTTAAACATAAGAAGTCAACGAATACTGTGCACATTCACACAAAACTGCATAGTGTCAAAGATACATATCTTCTCATTTACTTACATAGCAGAATTCTTTATGTAGAATTCCAGTCTTGTGGGTACCAATCCCTAGAGTGTGGGTTCATACGGGGAAAATGAGAATTTTTTAAAAAGGTTCTAATATAACTGTGTGCTAGTATTTACACATTCATTTTTTTTTATTTTACTCAAAATATCTTTTTCTTTAGGTTTCATTCATATTACATGTAAGGCATAACAAACTATTTTTTTTAATTTGATTCTATCAATGACTACCATTTCAGGAGAGTAATGGGGCTATTATAAAATATTGGTTGTAAAAAAGGAGGTGTTGGTAGGGTGAAGAACCATTGTCCTAAATGCTGATGCATACAGGGATTTGTGCTGCACTCTGTGGTAAACTCACTGCTGAACAGATATTCGAATTTTGATATGACAGTACATTTTACAATAAAAGTAAAGATTTGGGGCTAGGAAGAATAAAAGTGAGTAAGAAGAGGCAACAGCAAGGAACAAAATTATTAAATTAATTCAAAAACAGCTAAATGTAGTCTAATTTCCTACAGGTTTCCCATCATCAGATTTATAAAATTTGAAATGCAAAATATAGTCATTAAAAATGACTAAAAGTAGAAAGAATATGGATATTATTTTGCAAAAATTAATTAATTAGTTAATCTTGCAGATTGCCCAATAGAAGCTGATTCCTTGAACAGCCAGGGAAGTCACCTGGATGGTAACATCTGAAGAAAGTCTATTGTTCCTTTCATCCATGATATTTTCTCCATGTTGCCTGGAATTCCTGCTATTGAATCACTGAATTTAGTTTCATTTGTTTCCATTTTCTTGTTATACATGTCACCTTAGAGGTTCAGTCAAACTCAGCCATTAATTCTACCTATAATCTAGGTTACTCTAATTAATTCATCAAATTCATTTCTTGAGCACCTATGGTGTGTTAACACATGTTCTAGACAACATGAATATGACAAAAGAAGGACACAAATCTGTGCCTTCATGTAGCTTTTATCATTCTAGGAAGAAATACATAACAAATAAAATAATTCAGATGGTGAAAGGAGCTTTGGAGGAAAACAATGTAGAGAAGAGAGAAAGGAGTATCAAGAATACGGATCGGGGAGGATTTGCTGTTTAAGTAGCATAATCAGAGAGAGTTTTACTGAGCTGATCATTCAACAACGACCAAAAAGGGTCTGTAGAGCAACATAATGAGGTGTCTCCCTATGCCTTGCTACTGAAAGGAAGTGCATGGACTTGCACCATCTGTATTATGTGGAAGTCTGAAAGCAAGCACAGAATCCTGAGCCCTACCCTATAACTCCTGGCAGGAGTCTAAATTTTAACAAGATCCCTATGTGATCCACACGTGAATTAATATTTTAGAAGTACAGAGCTAGTAAAGCCCTAGAGAAGCAAATCAATAGAAAAGAAATTTTAGGGGACTTCTAGGTTTAAGGACATTTCTGAAGATGTCAAGTCAATGCTGAGTATTATAGCAAGGGATATTGGCTAGACAAGAAAGTCTAGCAAAAGCTGAAGAGAAACAAAGCTGGACACTTGTGAAATGTGGTAAGATGGATTTTTTTCAGACAACTGCAACTGGGGAGAGAGACTCAGTGTAAACTGAGCTCACTGGATGCCACACACAAAAAAGTGGGAGCCTTTTTAAATGTTGGGGTATGCTAAAGAAAAGTGCTGAATTCTAAGCTTATTAAGGGGGAGGAATCCATATGATTAGGATATCTGAATTTGTTGATTGGTGCTTATCTGATGAAGAAACAAACTTTTAAATCTTTAGGGAGTTAAGTTTTGCAAAATGGAGTGAGACATCCACAATAATTAGGTTTACCCCCTTGCTCCCAGGAACTGGGAGACAGGAGAGCTCTGGATGTTTCCATTTCAAAGAGATGGCTCCCAGGTCCTTGAGGAGATATTTCTGGCTGGTAGAATATTTACTTCTCACAGGGGAGAGAAAGGATTTATAATTGCAAGTTTTTAAAGTACCTACTCCAAGAAAGAAGATGTCAGGGGCCTAGAGTCATATTTTGGCTGGAACAAAGAGTAAATTATTTTGGCAGTGTTTTCTCAGGCGGGTAATTTGAGGGGGGCTGTGGTTATTCTAGGGAGATGGTCTTGGGCCAACGGAAGCCACGATAGAGTTCAGTCAAGACTCTTAGTGTGGAATTAAGGGAACTGTTGGGCAGAGTCTTTCATGCTGAAAATTTTGAAGTTCTTGTGAAGACACTGAGACTGATGACAAACTTTCTGTTTAATAATTTTATCCTGGACCATCCTTAAACTTACCCTTGGTCACACTGCCTTTCCTTGCCTGCCTCCCAGCACTTCTTAATTAGAAATGGGGAGGAAGAAATTAATACATGTTAGGTGTTATGAGTTCCTCATTTGAGACCAATTTTGGTGTCACAGGCAGCAATTCTGCTTAATCTCACATCAGTCCAATACATATACTGCTTTCTGTAATACTTTTTTAATGCTAACAATAATAGATTGACATTATAAAAATAAATAAATCTGGTCAAAGTTTTATAAATGAGCTTCTATTTATCTGTCATATCTATGTATCTGCAGTGTTTAGAAAAGCTAGCTACAAAAACTGGCTCTACCACTTACCAGGTAGCCCCAGTAGAGTTATATAATCTTGTTATAGTCTAGTTTCCATAATTAGAAAATGGAGAATGGAAAGAATTTACACTTCATCGGGTGGCTATGAAGACTACATGAGATAAATTTTGCAAAAAGTTTATCCCAACTCTTGGCTCACATCAAACTTTGTAGGTAAAATGAACAGCATTTTCTTTTTTTTTTTTAGAATTTTCAAGAAAGCTTTATTATTATTTTTTTCTTTTCATTTTTTAAATTATTATGTTATGTTAATCCCCATACATTACATCATTAGTTTTAGATGTAGTATTCCATGATTCATTGTTTGTGTATAACACCCAGTGCTCCATGCAGAACGTGCCCTCCTTAATACCCATCACCAGGCTAGCCCATCCCCCCACCCCCTTCCCCTCTAGAATTTTCTAATCATGCTGGGCTACCTGGAATATGAACTAGGTGAGTCTGATACCTCATTCCCAGTTTTCCTAGCAGAAGGAGATAGGCATGCAACCTCAATTTTCCAGGGGAATTCAGGCTTTTATTCACTATAACATTCTTAGAGCCTAAGATCTCCAGGTGTTTGGCCACTGGTATTTCCGGATGACTTCTGTGAACAGTGGACAACCACATATCCGGTCTTCTTGATGTCAGTCAATCTGATTACTGATGAGGCTACTTTCTCATGTCTGTCCTAAAAAGGTGAAATAGTAAGAGAGCAATGTCCCTTCATTGGCATTCTGGCCCCAGCAAGATTCTCCATGAGACATGATACAGAGATGGGACTATGAGCCTACTCTTAACACATAATTTGTGTCAGTAGAATTTATCCTGATGCCTGGTGCATGAGAGGTCAAGCTCCAGATAGGATGCCGTGTATGATACATTTGATGCTAAACGTTACTATAATCGTGCCTCCTTAAAGTAAGAACCTGTAATAGAGTGCATGTTGTTGGTGAAGTTGATGATAAAATATGTACATGCACACATGCACACATACACATGTGTGCACACACAGATTTGGTTACACATATAAAGACTTGTCTTTATGACTTATTTAGGAAGAGGCAGGTTTTTGAAAGACATCATTCCAAGTACTCTCCTCTTTGAAGTGCAGATCCAATTAAAGTGTCCAACCGCCTACTTGATGTTCTGAGAGAGATGGGAATTGGGTAACTGAAGCTCTGTAGGTGTCTATGGGTCATCGAAGTCCTCTGGCATGAAGCAAGCACCCTGCACCTAAGAATTTGACATTCTCCCTTGCCCTGCCCTTTAAGTTCAGGTTTGTTGCTGGACAGCAAGATCCCAGGGAGGAGATACAAGACCATTTTTTAAGAACTGATACTTTAAAATCTCTTACTACAATTACAAAACCATAACATTTTGGGGGCTGATAAGCACTCTGTGGGAGATCATCAGGATTTGGTTCTTAAAGCTTTGTTCCCAGAGCTGAGATCTAAACTTCTATTACTTTGTGATTGAGATATATATATATATATATATATATATATATATATATATATATATATAAAGTCAGAAAGAAAACATTCACCTCATGTCAGAGTACTTTAGTGTTACTATGGTGAACATAGTTGTTCGAGGTCTGTGGGACAGGTGGTAACAGGATAAAACTAAAACAAGCAAAGAACTATGAAGAATGAAAATTGAAGCTTCCAGGAGTTTCAAATCAGCAGCATCTATTTAACCAGACACTTGGCCCATCAACAGAAGCCTAGAGATGTTCATTTCATGCACTGTTTATTGCCTAAGTAGATATCGAGGTTTAACAGATTTGGGGGGAGATGAATCTCTGTTAAAAGAGAAAGAGAAATTTACTTTTAAATTTAATTTATTTTTAGAAATTATTTTAGAGATTATTTATTTTAGAGATTAAATTTAGTTACCTCATTGTCCTGGGGATATAACTAGGAAAGAGACATGTTATTGTCAGGGAAGATAATTTACTATTATACCAGTCACGGTACCCTGTGACCTTTTTTGCCTGTTTTTATCTTAAAACAAGGTGCTTGTGCAGGCTAACAGTTTAGCTGAAACTACAGTTTATAGACATGAATTTCTGCCATTGGGTATGACATGAAAAGATTAAATATCTCCAGTGCTCTTAACATATCTGGTTCGCCTAGACTCTGGCCAATTATTAACACTTGAGTGGTATTTTTTAGCATACTTCTTACTTCAGAGACAGCTTCCTGGTCTGTCATGCATAAATGAGAGTTACAATTTATATTTTGGTGTGAATATGATAAAAGTGGGTTCATCTATGAATCATCCAACTCCCCTTTTCCATATTGTTCCATTGTTTTACAACTTTTCTATTTTTTTTTACCAGGAAGAAAATAGTTTTCTAGAAACTTAGTGTGAGTTAATTAGCACTTTAATTCTTCCAGGTGTATTTGATTGGAGGGAAGAGATTTTATGGAGAAAAAGGTGAGAAAGAGAAAAAGGTATTAAATTGAGGAAGGCCTAAATTATAACCCTAAAAATATTTAACCTTAACAGTTAGGCAAACACCATTGATAACATTCGAGTAGAAAACCAGCAAGATGTCCTTTTAGAAAGAATATCATTGTATAGAATAAACTAGATGGTAGAGCTTGAAATCTTATAGAAAAAGTAACAGATCTCTGCAGAGCTCCTGGAATGAAGTTCAGTTGGCAGTCTGAAATTCAATGAGAACGGTAATTGATAAAAATGTTAAGGTGATTTGCGCAAACCATAAATTTTAAAAACTGAAGCATAGTGTCAGCTACATGGCATATACTCAATAAATATTGGTTAAATGAATGAATGAAAAAATTGAAGTACATATAACCATCCTAAATACCCTACTAGAGTAAATAAAAAAATAAATATTTAATGTCTATGATAGGAGTTTTTTTAAAGTTTTATTTAAATTCCAGTTAGTTAACAGTGTAATATTATTTTCAAGTGTACAGTTTAGTGATACAACACTTACACTCAACACCTGGTGCTCATCTTAACAAGTGCACTCCTTAATCCCCATCACCTGTTTCACATCACCCCCCAACCCCCCCCACACCTTCCTTATGGTAACCATCAGTTTTTTATATCTAGTTAAAATATCTTGGTCTGCCTCTCTCTCTTTTTTTATTAGGAGTTTTTGCTTCTTTCTCTTAAAGAATAATTGGGAGAATATTGCTACTGAAGATATTAGCTATAAAACCAGAATTTTTTGGGATAGAGTGCACTATCATGTATTGCTCAGCATTTTTGACAACACAAGTTAGTTTCCAGAAAGTGACCAGTGTTTTTGTAAGGTTTCTATTGAGGAAGACTCAGACAAAATGTGATAGGGGAAACTTTGGTTTGATACCTCTTTAGTAAATTTCTCAATATTTTACTCAGTTCAAAGGGAGTGGCTACCCCAAAAGCCTAGAGTTGCCAACTTAGTGCCAAGTTAGTAGTTTACACTTGTTTCCCTATTTTAGTACCTTTGAACAGAGAAAAGCATCTGTTCTAAAACAGTTGGTAGGGCTGGAACATTGAGAAAGAAGGGAAAGATAAGGTCAAAGATATCCACATTTAACACATGGTCTAAATTCTTGAAAAGGCTCCCATTTCTTATCATTTTACCATCTCTTGCAAGTTCATGTGATAGTTGAGAGTAATCCTCTAGGTCTTGAGATAATCTTATAAGAAATCATTGGAACTTTTTCATTTCTTTCTTCTTCAGATTTATCTTAAAATACTGATTGGAAACTCTTGTCCCCACCTGACTCCATTCTTAGTTATGATCCCACCGCCTCTTCTTATACTGGCCTCATTGAATTTTCTTTACTGCTCAACTCTTTCCAATCTTAATATTTTTTGAAGAGCTCTAATTACCATCCACAGCAAGCTCCAACTGTTTATTATGGCACAGGAGGCCTTTCATTCCCTGGCTCTTGACAGGTTTCAATTTTAGAGAATGCTATTCAGTCCCATATCTTCAGTAACTCCATTTCATATTGTTGCTCCCATTCCTCAACCCCTACAGAATTTAAGATGTGTACTTTATATTTGGGTACATACAGAGAAACTGTGTTGTATTGTTCATCAGTGAATTTATACACTTAAATGTCTTGCTGGATTACAAAGACTTCAAGAATATCAGGCCATGTGTTCCACAATTTTAAGCACTGAATACATTTTCTCACTCTTCCTAACCTGTTTCATGTGAAGCAATAGAAGGTAGCAGTTGGCTTCTGGAGATAAGATGTCTTATCTAGAACAGTAGCTCTGCCACTTCCACTCTCTGCCACGTTTTAGCAAGTTGCTCAACCTCCCTGAGACTAAATTTCCTCATCTGTAAAATGAAGCTGTGATAACAGTGATGTACTTTCCTCATGAGGTTCTTGTATTAAGTGACTTGTCCTCTAGTGTGGCTGCTTCCCATAGTACATAACACAGAACAAACACTGTTCAAGTGTCAGTTGTTACTAGACCCCCAAGGCTCCAGCTCCAGTTTGTCCTCTCTTCTGAGCTCCAAACCCATCCACCCAACTGCTTTCTGTGTATTCCATAATTGCCCAAACATGTCCAAAACGAAACTCTGGATTTTTACTCTCAGGCCCTTTGTTCTTCCTGTGTTTTATGTACTAGTACCACCTACCCTAGGTACCCAAACAATGAATCTGAAAATCCTACCCACATTCCCCTTCCTTGACCTCATACATTCAACAATTCTGCTAGAATGACCAGTTCTACCCCATTAATATCTTTGGATCCCTTTTCTGTACTTCAAGATAACTTCTGTGAGCAAAAGCCTTTTCCAAAGTAAAACCCATGCAACCAGTCTTTTGTTTCCTACTCCACCACCTATTATCTTCATTCTGTATAGCAAATGCTGGGTCACCAAGGACTTGCAGAAGCTCTTCAGTGGGAGAGCAAGGGGAGGTGATTATAAAAACTCATAATTTATGTATTTATTTTTTTAAAAAATTTTAGTTGAGAATAGTTGACACGCAATGTTTCATTTGTTTCGGGTATGTATTTTTTTTTCTCCTTTTCACATAATAAAAAGGACAGTGTTGTTATAAAACACTTGATTTCCTGACATGGAAAATTTCTTCCCAAATCCAACTTTTCTCATACTGGTTCCTACTTAGCCCAAAATAATGGGAAAGTCAAAGAAGATGGGAAAACAGCAGGTTAAATTATTTATTGTAAATATACTGTGCCATTTTGCCCATCTCTTCCTGAGTGTATGTAGGTGGATAACTCTAGGTAGATTTCTCCATTTCTCAGCTATGAAATGTGAAGGTCTTGAATCAAGTCTTGCTATATGTTAAAGCTATTGCTGGAATTTCAAGGCCTTCATGATGAAAACATTTTTTTTTTTCTTTTTGAGGACATCAGTCCTTCTTTGCCCTTTTGTCATATACCTATTTTAAAAAATTTCTTTTTTTTTATTTTGAGGGAAGTAGAAACAGTGCAGTGTTTTTCAAGTGATGAATTGATGTCTTATTAAAGTGTAGGTCAAATATGTGTAAACACTGCACTCCCACATAAATAGATCTTTTATTTACTCCTCCTTTTTATTATTTTATCCACTCTTTATTATTTTATCCACCATTATCCTTTAGCTAGAGAAGAAATGAATACCCAAAGTAACAGGAGCAAGATCTCTTTTCTTTAAACAAATATGTTCCAAGGACATAAAAGATATTTTTCTTCTTCTTGCTCCTCCGAGGGAGTTCAGACTGTATATATGTATGTAAATTTACTTTGACTGTACAACGATTTCTTTTTTCTTTGGTGTATGTGGGAGGAATAGAAGAATGTTCAGTAAGAACAATTTTGAAATATTTTACCCTGGTATCATTGTGTGAAATGACTTAGCAATTCAAGTCAATCATTTCTTCGCATACTTCCATTGTGAAGGTACATTTGTATTCTAAGGTTGATTTGTTGCTTAGCTGAATATTTTTTTTTAATGTCTTCAGGCAAGTTTAACTCACATTTTTCTACTAGCCACCCACACTGCCATGGCAAAAATCAAATTTTAATTCTATGGAGGTATATGTGCATATATAAATATATACATATGTACATATATGCATACGTAATTATTTATATTTTGGCCATTAAAATGATTTTAAAAATGCACCAATAAATACATAGATCAACCAACATTATACTAGGCCAGGGAGGGGGATAGTTTCCTGTAATATAATAAAAGTTGGGAAGACAAAATCAGATACATCTATGTGGGGGCCCCCTGGGTGGCTCAGTAGTTTAAGCAGCTGACTTCAGCTCAGGTCATGATCTCAGAGTCCTAGGATTGAGCCCCACATTGGGCTCCCCACTCAGCGAGGAGTCTGCTTCTTCCTCTCCCTCTGTGCTCTCTCTCTCACTTTCATTCTCTCTCTCTCTCAAGTAAATAAATAAAATCTTAAAAAGAAAACCAAATACATCCATGTGAAAAAATATATTTGCAAATTAACATATCAAAAATATAAATCAGTTTAATGTTCAAATTTTATTGACTTTATAACTATTTCTGAAAAATTAACTTACTGATTTTCTAAAATAAGAAAAAGTTAAGATTTTTGAAAAGATGTTTCATTTAAAAATATATATGGCTATATTGAATTTTATTATAAAAATGAATCTTAATTCTAGCTCACTTTATCAGCAATCTCAGTTGAGTGCCATTTAGGTATAAAGTGTCATACTAGGTCCCTGCACTAAAAGACCTTACAATACAGATGGAAATAAATCACTGTAACTCTACTTTGCTAATTAACAAATGTGCATTTATCAGAAATGATTCGAGAACATGGTTCTCAACCTTAGCTGTGCATTAGAACCATCAGGGGTGCTACTCCTAGGATCTCTCCCCCGGAGATCCATGTTTAGTCAATCTGGGATGTCACCTGGGCATTGAGATTTTTAAAATTTTCCACAAGATTCTAATGTGTAGCCAAAATTCAGAACCATTGCTCTAGGTCCTAAAAAGAAAACATTATCTTTACCTGGAATAATCAGAGAAAGCTTCCCACAGGTGGTAGACTTTCCATTGACAACCAGTCAAACTAGGTTTAAAGGCGAGAGAAGTATCTGATATGCAGAGAAGTGGCAGGAACATCAGAAACATAGGCAATTAGGCAAGGAACAATACTAAGGCAAGGAAGTGCAAGTAATATTTGTTGAACAATGGGTAGAACAGAATAGGTGACCCACTGGCAATATATGTGCTATTCTATTTCTTCTGATCCTCACCTATACTCCATAATGTATACAAATGATACATTATCAATATTCTGCCCCTTGGAAGATAACACAGGTTGCCACGACCCTTTACTTTTACCTGTATCCCCAACATTTGCAAGTCCTACCATTATCCTTCTATTGTTAAAAGATAGAATCTCTTTCCTCCTCTTCAATCTGGCCTGGGCTTATGATATTTTTTGGCAAAGAGGATTCAGTAGAAGTAAGTAAATTCCAGAGTAAAGGCTTCAAGAGTCCATGCATAATTCCATGCTCTCTTTCTCTTTTGAAGCCTGCCCAGCTATAATATAAGAAGCCCAAAATAGCCTGCTAAAAAAATGAGAAAGCACATTAAGCAGAGACATGACATGCCATTGAGATCATCCTAGGCCAGCAAGACCAGCTGATGAGCAGCTGACCCTAACTACAGAAATGAGCTCAACCATGACCAGAAGGACCACCCAATTAATCCATTTCAAATGGCCACCCTGTAGAATTGTATTACAAGTAAATGGCTGTAATATAATCCACTAAGTTTGGGGTTGTTGGTTTTGCATCAAAAGCTAATTAGTAAAGCCTCATTTTCCCAGCTACAGTGACTGATCCAAGGGGTAGACAAAGCTAGCTTGATATAAGTTCTTCCTCAGAACATTTTCAGCTAGTAAAGAGAGAGATTCTCCTTTCCTTGGGTTGTCAAACTGGAAGTATATGGGTACAGAACTTTCTAAAACTGGGTGTTCTATTGCATGGAGAAAACCATGCATAGCAACTTCTTCCTAGAAACATTGCCAAAGGCAAGGGAAGCAAGGGCAAAAATGAACTATTGGGACTTCATCAAGATAAAAAGCTTTTGCACAGCAAAGGAAACAGTCAACAAAACCAAAAGACAAACGACAGAATGGGAGAAGATATTTGCAAATGACATATCAGATAAAGGGCTAGTATCCAAAATCTACAAAGAACTTATTAAACTCAACACCCAAAGAACAAATTATCCAATCAAGAAATGGGCAGAAGACATGAACAGACATTTTTCCAAAGAAGACATCCAAATGGCCCACAGACACAAGAAAAAGTGCGCAACATCACTCGGCATCAGGGAAATCCAAATCAAAACCTCAATGAGATACCACCTCACGCCAGTAAGAATGGCTAAAATTAACAAGTCAGGAAATGACAGATGTTGGCGGGGATGTGGAGAAAGGGGAACCCTCCTACTCTGTTGGTGGGAATGCAAGCTGATGCAGCCACTCTGGAAAACAGTATGGAGGTTCCTCAAAAAGTTGAAAATAGAGCTACCCTATGATCCAGCAATTGCACTACTGGGTATTTACCCCAAAGATACAAATGTAGGGATCCGAAAGGGTATGTGCACCCTGATGTTTATAGCAGCAATGTCCACAGTAGCCAAACTATGGAAAGAGCCAAGATGTCCATCGACAGATGAATGGATAAAGAAGATGT
>NC_058409.1:115687913-115714862 GCF_002201575.2 Neomonachus schauinslandi
TATATATATATATATATATATATATATATATATATATATATACACAATGGAATGTTATGCAGCCATCAAAAGGAATGAAATCTTGCCATTTGCAATGATGTGGATGGAACTGGAGGGTATTATGCTGAGCCAAATAAGTCAATCAGAGAAAGACATGTATCATATGACCTCACTGATATGAGGAATTCTTAATCTCAGGAAACAAACTGAGGGTTGCTGGAGTGGTGGGGGGTGGGAGGGATGGGGTGGCTGGGTGATTGACATTGGGGAGGGTACATGCTATGGTGAGTGCTGTGAATTGTGTAAGACTGCTGAATCACAGACCTGTACCTCTGAAACAAATAATACATTATATGTTAAAAAAAAAAAGAAGAAGAAGAAGAAAATAGCAGGAAGGGAAGAATGAAGGGGAGGAAATCACAGGGGGAAATGAACCATGAGAGACTATGGACTCTGAGAAACAAACTGAGGGTTCTAGAGGGGAGGGGGTGGGGGATGGGTTAGCCTGGTGATGAGTATTAAGGAGGGCACATACTGCATGGAGCACTGGGTGTTATACGCAAACGGTGAATCATGGAACACCACATCAAAAACTAATGATGTAATGTATGGTGATTAACATAACATAATAATAAAAAAAAAAGGAAAAAAATAGGAAATGAAAAAAAGAGACAGAGAGAGTGAGAAGGCCATTTCTGGCAGTCTTCATCCATGATTCAAAGTATCCCTTAAGGCCAAGTCTGCTCCTGTCTCCTTATTGGAGTTTGGTTATAAATCAATGAATTCCCCTGTTTGGTTTATACTAGTTCCAGTTGGGTTTCTGTCACTTGCAATTGAAAAAGCCCTCACTCAAACTGTTTAGCCAATCAGGAAGTAACAAAATTAAATGATTGAGTTACTGAACAACTCAATATTTCACACACAAAATAAACTATTCAATCACTAAACATTTATTTAGAATCCATTCTAAAGAAGATACTAGGTTATGATATGATAATGTGATCCTATTCTTAAAGGATTTGTATTCAAGTAGAGAAGAGACTGGTACATCCATCATTAGGCTTCAAAATCAAGAGACAAGAGGTACCAGAAGGTTCCCTAACCTAGTTTTAACAAAATGAAATCTCAGTTTAGTCTGGAGAAGAAATCAGGGCTCAGCCCAATGAAGAGGTCAAAGAAAGCATTCTAGTGAAGAGATCATGATTGTAGCCTTATCATCATTAAAATACACCCTTCATTAATTTGCTGATGCACCCACAGCTATAATTTTATCTTATTTTTTAATTTTTTTAAGTAAGCTTTATGCCCAACATGGGGCTTGAACTCATAACCCGAGATCAAGAGTGGCATCCTCTACCAACTGAGCCAGCGAGGCACCCCTAGAATTTTATTTTTTACAGAATAAAATAGTGAAGAAAGGTAGAACCAAAGCTAATATTTTTAGATACCTACTGTGTGTCAAGAACCACATAAGATTCTTTAATTAATTAATTTATTTAGAGAGAGAGCATGTGCAAGCAGGGGGAGGGTCAGAGTGAGAGGGAGAAAATTTCAAGCAGACTCCACATTGAGCACAGGGCCCATCGCAGGGCTCCATCTCATAACCCTGAGATCATGACCTGAGCCAAAATTGAGAGTCAGATGTTCAACTGACTGAGCCACCCAGGCACCCCTACATAAGATACTTTATAAATCATCTCTTTTAAACATATTTTAGGAAGGATTTGGATTATCTCATTATATTTTCACTGTAATCCTTTGGAATAGGGGATATTATATCCCATCTTATTTCATATGTCATATGGCAAAAATTAGTTTTGGAATAGGAAATTCAGTTTAGATTTTTTTTTCCTTTGGAAGAATAGAAATATATTTAAAAGACACAATTAAGTCTGATATGTAATGTCTGATAGAATATATATAGAGTATACACTTATATTCTATATTCTAGATATTATATATATATTAGAATATAATAGAATATATAAAAGAGTTTAGAGATATTTTTCTGGCATCAGCTTACTCACTGACTGGAATTCACTGATTTAAAAAAATTTTTAGTGATTTAATTTAATTTAAAAAATTTGAGCTTATTGGGTGATGGATATTGGGGAGGGTATGTGTTGTGGTAAGTGCTACATATTGTGTAAGACTCAGGAATCACAGACCTGTACCCCTGAAACAAATAATACATTATATGTTAATAATAAAAAAATTCTTTTAAATTGAAAAATTAAGTTTATTTAATTTCTAATTTTTAGTTTTAACTTAATTTTTTTCTTTTTTTAATTTAAATCCAATTAGACAACATATAGCACACCATTAGTTTCAGATGTAGCATTCAATAATCCATCAGTTGAGTATAACACTCAGTGCTCATCCCACCATGTGCCCTCCTTAATTTTATGTTATTACTGACTTACGATTCTGCAAAAGTGTGTTCTACATCTGAAATTATAGCTTAAGTTTCTTGTCACTGTTTCCTTTAACATACTTGCAGAGAAACATCTTGGAAATATTAATAAAACTGCACTTAGATATTACTAGCTAAAACTGTAATGCAGAAATTATTTCTTACGGTTGAAAGTTCAAGTCTTCTGGCTCTCAGTAGGATCCTTGAGTTTATGTTTATCATGTATTTACTTTTTAAAACTTATAAACATTGCTCCCTCCCCAATACGTTCCTATGAAAAACTTTCAAAAGAGCAGTGCAACTTGTACTCTTAGCCATTACATATAATGCTTTACAGTATTTGAGTGTATATAAATATTTAGATATATTTCTGGTTATGATCAGCAGAGGAAAGATTGATAGAACAGGAGAATAAGGATAACTGAAAGGAAAATGATTCTTTTAAAAAGTCAAAGGAGATAAATCATGAATGGTAGTAGAGGAACTGGCTTTTGAAAGTCACATTTTCCATTGTAATAGATGAAAAAAAAATGACAAGTGCAGTTGCTTTTGTTATTATTGCTGATGCTGTTGCTAATGTTGTAATTGAAGACAATAGGTTAAGGAAGATAATGATAGTGTCCAGGGTGGCTTGGAGACGCAGGAGCTTACCTTACTGATGATTTCTGTTGTCACAATGAACTATAAGACCAGACTGTTATTCCCAAGTGAGGACGAAGAGGGAAGGCAGATTGTTTATGGAGAGAGAAGATATGAACTCTTGGAATGTGGAAAGATCTGAAGGTGTTGGTCTCATTTGAGTGCCTTTCAATTTTTTTTTGATCACATACTTCATTGAAAATATTTAGCACAGTTGTATAATTTTTCCCAGGAAAATTCAACTACTGCCTATAGGTATGGAGAAGTCAGATGGTAAGGTTTTATCTAGAGTTGGAATTCTGCTAGGTACGATTGACACAAGGTGAGTGTGGACCATGTCACTATGATCATCCGGGATTGTACTGGGGTAAACACCTGGGCATAAACTGGATCAGTCCCTCTCCTGAGATTGAAATGACAACATAATTTCTGTTGGGCATGTAATAGGATAAATACCACATGATTCCACTTATATGGAGTAACTAAAACAGTCAGACTCATGGAGGCAGGAAAGGGAGTGGTAGTTGCCAGGAGCTGGGAGGAGGAGGTGGGAAGTCATTGCTTAATGGGCATAAAGTTTCAGCTCTGCAAAACCAATAAGTTCTAGAGATCTGCTGTACAACATAGGATTTAGAGTCAATGGCATGGTATAGTGCACCTCAAAATATGTTAAGAAGATAGATCTCATATTAAGTGTTCTTACCACAGACACACACACACACACACACACACACACACACACTCACACCCCACAAAAGAACACAAGAGGAGTTTGGGAGGTGATAGATATATTTACTGTGGTGATGGTATAATGGGTATATTCCTATATCCAAACTAATCTAGAGGCGCACATTAAATGTGTATCAATTATACCTTAATAAAGCTAAGAAATTAAAAAGGCAACATAAAGCTGGAGAAGGACCAGTCATTTGTTTAATAAAGCCAAGAAGGTACATGAGCAGAGAGAATAAAGGCATGTGCATGTGTACAAATCATAAACCAGAAACCATGCCCTCTTGACTTACTAGAGCCAAAATTTAGTACCTTGTGAATCCTTTGTTGCTGCTATTTTGCTCTGTGAGATACAGATTCATCTTTCTCATAGATTCCCCTTTAGTTTCCTAGGCTGCTTTGAATGGATTCTGTTATTTGGAATCAAATGATCCCTGGTTAACACACTTTGGAAAACATTCAATTAAGAATAGACTGTATTCTCTTTCATCTTGTATTACTTGGTCAATCCCCTCAATATTTTTACTGCCCTTTTGGAGAAAGTCTAGTTTCCAGACTCTGTTAGCCTGCTCTATCAAGATCTTCTAATTTTTGAACTTTGACAACTAAACATTTCAGTTGACCAGAAGATTAATAGAAACAGAAGGTTTGTATGGTTGCCAGTGAGCCTAACTATCTAGTTTAACGAATAGAGATGTATGCCCAGAACAAGGGTAGTGCTAACATTAGCCTATTGTTTTCTGGTCCAACTAAGACAGTGGAACAACCAGGAATGGTGTGTCTTCCATTAAATGTAAGCTCTACTAACTCAGCAAGATTTTTCTCTCTTGTTCACCAGTTTCCTCCGTGCTTAGAGCATAAGTGCTCAATAAATATTTGCTGAAATACTAAAAACCATATTGCATTTAAAAGGCTTGTCATAATTAGCACTGTCTCACTTGGAGACTTGGACAAATGGTGGAGAGATTTCTGTCCTTAAGTATCTGAAAAACACAGGCTTACTCCCATTAGCTCAAGACAGCAGAATTATAAAATCAAATGCTCAATCTTTAACTTTCTGTAATCCTCCCACACTCAGGTTCTAGTGATGTTCTTTGTCTCATTAGGGATTAAATCTTTATACAAAGCTTGTGTAACTATATCTGAACATATGCCCGTGTTTTCTTGAAATAAAACTAATGAGACAAATAAGCAGGTCTTCTTCCCACAAATGTAGCTCTAACTGAACGCTGTTTTTAATTACGCTCCTCCCCCCATGATAGCAAGGCCTGTGGTTTTAATCTTAATCATTTTTACCCAGCCTGTATAAACCCAAGATGGATTTTCAGTCAAGTTGATTATCTGGTGCACACCTGCTAGCATAATTAGGAGTAGAATATGATGTTTTTCTCATTTACTCAACTAAAAATAGTTTAAACCAAGTGCAGCATCAATGTTTCAACAGTTAGGTATCTTTTCGGTACACTGAGCATCACACTCCACTACCTTAATTGTAGAATCTTTTTTTCCCTTATGCTTGAGGTCAGTGATTCTGTAGGACCTGGGTATAGTCTGGAAATCTACAGCTTGAACAAACATTCAAAGTGTAGTAGGTAGACGGTAGACAACACTTTGAGAAACAATGCTTTAAGGAGAGAAGAAAATGGAAATGATTTTTGGATATTGATTTACTAAAATCATACATTTTCATTTGAGTTAAAGTTTCTAGGCTTAAGTATGCTCTGCAGAAAAGCCAGTAAAAAGTTCTATTGACATTTCTAGGCTAATCCTTTAATGTAATAGGCAGAAATTCCATATTATTTAAGATCTACTTCTGTGCAAACACAAATTATTTACAGTTGCCTACCACTCAACTTTAGCTATAGAATCTATAAATAAAACTTCTCTATGTATTTCCAATCACAACCTCAAATCATGCCCAGCAGAACCTTTTCCTTGTTGGACAAAGCCCACAACTTTAAACTTTAAGTGTTCTTTAGTTAGACATTCAAGAAAGAAATCAAAAGCCATGCAGAAATATTTGTTTTGCCACACCTGCAACAGTTTCTTCTCTTTTTATTCCTGGATCTCCAATCTTCTGCTCTCTACTAGTGAGAGCTCTTGAAGTACGTAGTCCATTTTCTCTCCACTATGCGCTTAGCATGTTTTCTTGCCTCATTCTCAAACTTCCCTCATTTCACAAGCTCCCATATTCCTATCTTCACTGTTGAAAAGACCTTTAAGTTTTGTTTTGTTTTTTTTAATAGGAGTGATTCCTTTAATCAACCTCTGATCACCATGAACTACAAAATCCATGCTTAAAAGACGAATGAATGTTCCCTTCTGAAGAACTAAAAAGAGCTACTTTATTAGTCTACAAAGATGCAAAATAAGCATATAAAGAGATAAGTTGAAACCACGTGTGATGTATAAGGATTGAGGGGAATTATAAGAGATAAAATGAGTCAGCAAGGTGGTAACCCCAGAACAGAATTAATTAAGCTCACTCTGAGTCACAAGATAGAAGGGAGTATATTAACGGGGTAACTGGAAAATATATGGAGAGCTGGGACATTAAAAGCAACCTGAAGTGTGCAGTGAGCTGTAAACTCAAGAGAGTGAGAAATTGACATAATTTTGTCTTCGTGACTCAAGAAAACGAGGACACATTTTTTTTTCTCAGTCCCGCATGGACCAGACAATAATGGAAAGAAAAGGAAATATTTGTGAAAGGAACATATTTATTGTTGTTTTTACTCATAGTTGCCATTGGCATATAAGAAAATAATCTTCTTTAACCCTTCCAACCACTGTTTAAGGTAATTAGAGTGCCCTGTTAAATTCATTAAAGAGGCCATTAGACTGAGGTGGTTCTAATACCTTAGCTGCCTAGTAAGCAAACTGAAACCTAAGCCTATCAATGCCTCAAGGTTAAGAAATAAAAACCTAAGGACAAATGATAACAACGAGGCCTTTTCAAATAAGGCAAACGCTTAGCTATAGCCAATCAAATCATTTCCTTGCTTTGTTTCCACCTTTTCCGTATGAAAATTTTCCTTTAACTTTTGTCCATGCGGTGCTCCTAACTGCTTCTGGCTTGGTACTACCACATTCCAGTAGGTTTTTGCCCTGGTAAACTCTTAAAATGTTTAATATACTTCAGTTTAACTTTTAACAAGTCTCTACAAACAAGGAAACTGAGAGTCCAGGAAGTTAATTTATCCAAGATCACATGCCTACTACATGGAATTTGAATATTTAAACCCCAAATTCATGTTTATTTCTTCCAAAGAGAGAGGTAGAGTAAGAATCACACATTTACAGGGCCTGAAAAAGAAACTGCAACCTTGAAAATATTTAAACTATATTATCTAAGATTCATTCATTCATTCATTCATTCATTCAGCATTACTTCTTAAGCACTCCTAGGAGTGCTATAGTTTCTGGGGAGATAGCAGTGGTCAAGGCAGATAAAACATTGACAATAAACATACTGTGTGTTCTGATCTGCTTACCTGTATCTGGTCCTGTTTTGATTTGCATTAATTCCAGGAAAGATGCTGAAGTAAAATATGCCATGCCTGAGGAAGAGAATAGTAGATGATAGAAATGAAAATAATAAGACTTGGAAATGTAGCCCAAAGTCAAACTTCCCCTTTGCCTGGATTGGTAGTAACAAAAATAACTGGTGAGAATAAGGAGACTTGGGATGTCACCAAGAAAGGAATTTTTGTTTTACTGTTCCATTATACAGGATCAAGAAAGGAAAAAGCTATAAATGGTAAATAGTGGAGTTGTAGAAAAGTGCATTGAGCCCACCTACTCTGAATCCTTTGAACTGCTAGGCAAAGGAAAAATAAATAAATGTTTAGAACTCTCCAAGGAGCTAAAAAATAGTATGACAAGAAAGTGGAGACAGGAGTGGGGGTTAATGATCTTATATTTCGTTTTACCCATTGTTCTCCCTGCCCCTTATTGCCTCATTATGGATTGAGACTTTCTCTTTTCTTTTAAAGATTTATTTATTTATTTATTTGAGAGAGAGAGCACATGAATGGGAGGGGCAGAGGAAGAGAATCTCAAGCAGACTCCATGCTGAACTCAGAGCCTGAGGTGGGCCTTGATCCCAAGACCCTGAGATCATAACCTGAGCTGAAACTAAGAGTCAGAGGCTCAACCTATTGTGCCACCCAGGTGCCCCTGGATTGAGTCTTTTTCTGATTGTTTTTTATCTGTTGACTTACTAGCTCCACCTCCTTGTTGCCTTACCCAAGTGGTTGCTTTAGTGTTTCTATGAAATATATTCATCTCGTCACTTTCACCTTCAAGTTATACTATTTCACTTCTAGCAGGAGAATCTTATTCTTCCATTTCTCCCTTCCAGGCCTCATGCTCTTAATACTTATAAATTTAACTTCTATATAAACCTTCCAAACATTGTTGCTGTTTTTACTTTAACTAGTTGATTATCTATGCAGGAGATAAGAGAAAATTATAATTAACCATGTATTAAGCACTTCTAATGTTCTTCCTGCCTTTATGTTGATCCAGATTTCCATCTATTAGCCTTCTTTCTACCCTATGTGAGCTTCTAGCCCTATTCTTCCAATCCTTTCAGCTATGTCTCTCCCCATCCTAGAATAGTTTCCTCATCGGCACTTGTGATCTGTTTTCAGCTGGGGCCTTCGGTGACAATCTGCGGCTGCCTGAAATTGTCTTTCTGCCAATCTTGCTTCTCTCAATACTCCAACCTGTACATTCTAGCCACCTTGTCTTCCCCAGAGTCACAGCTCCATCTCCTCAACTGAAGAAGTCCACCTGGCTCTGCCTGGGATCACCTTCCTGAGCCCCACTGCCCGACAACTTTCTTCAGGCAGTAAGCTCAGGAAATTATAGGTCTTACCTTGTTTGTTTCTCATTTCTCAAGGATCACTGTCCTTTGTTGCCTGTTGTTAAATGACTTGACTGTGGTTTCTTTCATATAGTTTGCCCAATACTTGAGTTGTTTCAGGTGAGCAGATATATTTGGTACTTGTTACTCCATCTTGATCTGAAGCCGAAGTCCAAAGCTTTATTATTTTATTTAGCAACTCTCATATAGTATTTACTATGTCAAGCACTGTTTTATGTGTTTTACAAATACTAATTTAGATAATTCTCAAAACATGAGGTAGCTACTACTACTACCTCCCCCCATTTTATAGATGAGCAAACTGAGGCATCTAGAAGATAAGGAACCCATTTAAGTTCACACTGATAACTGAGGCAGCCCATTTTAACTACAAGAAGCCCTGGCCTACAGAGAACAGCCACTACAAGATTTCAAAGACTCTGGCCTTCCTAGTGTGATCAAGGTACTTCTCAGGGTCATGATCAGAAGGTGGAGAGAAGAGTAATACCTAACTATTTTAGCATCAAAGTTTTTAGATCCCTATTTCCACAATATACCAAGGACTTCTGGCATTTCAAATTCATTTAGGGTGGGTCACTACTGAGCTCAGGTTTCAGTCAATCAGTCAAGATGATAGTTGGAAATATTTTAAACTGCTTAACCAAGAACATTCAATCCAGAAACTCCGGTACTATTTTAACAAACCAAAACCCATGCTAACCATGGATACTTCTCTATAAAATTTAACACTCTCTCAAGCAGTTTTTACATATGTCTTCCTGATTTTTACCGTAATTATCAATGTCTTGCAATTCTTTTGGTGGGAATGCTTTGCCAACTTATGTGAGCTTTACTGACCTAAACACACACACACACACATCCCACTGTGGGATCTCACAGTAACTAAAACTTTGGAGATAGTGATGGATGATAAAGGTCAGGCATATAAGAAACTGACTTCCCCTTGCAAGGTAAATGTCTCCATCAAGACAGATGATGATTTTAGTTGAAAGTGGAGAATGATTTTAATTGACAACATACTGAAGATTTGGGGTAGTTGGCTATATTCTCATTCTTCCTGTATATTTCCATTTCAGTTTTCAAGAGCTCTTTATTTCTTAATTGTTGCCTTAAATTCAAAAGAGCCAACAACCCAGGGAGCCTCTAAACTCAATTGACATTGTAAAAAGGTAACCGTAGCAATCAAACTTTGCACTTGGATTTGAGGTACTTTATTCCTCTAGTTTCAAATGACATAGAAAATTTCTTTAACGTACTTATAGAAACTCATTCAGTTCTTAACTATGTCTTCAGCCAAAATTGAGGAAAGTTTCTTGGTTCTTCTATTGCATTAAGCTTTACAGAGCAATTACAAGAAATCAGCCTATCTCAGAGATCTTGGTTTTGTCATTTATTCTTTTAGGCATACGTTTCTAGGTCACATTAAAGCCTTGTGTTCAATGGGCATTTCAGGCTAGAAAACCATGGGTGATAATGTAACTAACTTTGCCCCTAAAGATCATGGACCTCCAGAGACCTTTCCTTTTTACTATCTTCAGCCCTAACTGAACCAGGTAACAAATTTGGGATCCACACTGTGGTAGGCAGAACGGCCCCCAGCTGTCCACACCATGATCCCTGTATCCTGTGAATATGTGATGTCACATGGCAAAAAAGAATCTTTGCAGATGTAATTAAAGTTATAGACCTTAAAATAGAAAGATTAACCTAGACTATCCAGGGAGCTTAGTGTATATGAGCCCTTAAAAATAGAGAACTTTTTCCAGCTGGAGTCAGAGAGATTCAGAAGGAGACATGTGAAGCATGAGAGGGACTTGATCCATTATTGCTAAATGGAGACCACAAATAAAGCAAGAGAAGAAATGCAGGCAGCCCCAGTGAACAAAGACCAGTCCCCAGTGGACAGCCAGCAAAGAAACAGGGACCTCAATCCTATGACTTCAAGGAACTGAATTCAGTCAATAAAAAAGCAGTTTTATTCCCAGAGCCTCCAGAAAGGAACACAACACTGACCATGTAGCTTACCTTGATTTCCACTTTGTAAAACTCTAAGGAGAAGCCCAGCTGAGCCATGCTGTACTAGGACTTCAGACCTTCAGAACTGTGACATAAAAAATAGATGTTGTTTCAGGCTGCTAAATTTCTTGCAATGTGTTATGGCAGCCACAGAAAACTAAAAACCTATCATTTTTCTGAACACTTGTATCTGAAACTAGGACTTAGTCTAATTCCTATATCTCTCTGAATTCTTAATATAATTAGTGGACACTTATTCAAGCTGATTTAAGTCAATTATTAATATGGGGGTTTTTAAAGAGATTTTAAGTAGCTCACAATATCAAGAGAAAGGAAGAAGAAACAATTCAGAAAATAAGAAGGAACAAAAATTAAATATTAGTTCCTTGGCCAAAACCATGACTAAGAACTAACGTGATGAAAATATCACCATCCCTCCCATGGAACAGTATCACTGACTCCACCAAATCTGCCAGCTCTAGACACTAACACAGTCTCAACCACTGGTCCCATTGCCCCTAGCAAATGCTTGCAAGGGCTGCTACCACCATTACTAGAAATTAGTCTCCACAGTCACTCCTGGATGTCATTATTGCCTTTTAATTCAACATCTGGAAATGGATGAACTTGAATGGCTCTATGTAGCTTGCATGCATATACCGAAGCTGCCCTTGCAGCTGGAAAAGTGACATCAGCTATTCTTGGGTATTATAAAAAGAGATGAGCTCTGCCAACTACGATGCAGTTGGGAGTGCTGCAAAAGTAGAGAAAGGAAGAGCTTTCAAAGGATGGGCAAACAAAATGTTCAATGCACCCCAATTTTTCAGTTCACTTGCCTAAATATCTTGCAAGTCTTATCTTAGATTCCTTCAGATCCCTGCTACAAGTTTCAGAGTCTTTCTTCAATATTTTAAATTGTCTGAGGCCTCAGGTACCATAGACTATATGCTGAGAATGTTGGGTTAAAATCTGAATTTGGCCTTTTCCCCTGTAAGATGGTTATATCATTAGAACAGTGATTATAGAAACATAGCAGTGGAACAAACAAAAATGTTCTCTTTTAATCTCAAGGGAGGTGACCTTGGCTATGTCTCTATTTATGCTTTTAACATTTGTTTCATCAAGTGTAGAAATGGTAATGAGCCTACCTCAAATGGGTATTGATTAGTTAATGTGACATTATAAAGCTATTTAAAACAACCTCTGAAGAGCTAAATATGGATGCAAGATAAATTGTGAACAGGTAGTGGACAGGGAAGAGTGTATGAATTGTGAGTGTAAAATTAGGTCTTACATACCAGATACTGCCTTTTGAAGCATTGTATGTGTTATTGACTGAATGTTTGTGTCTCCCTAAAATTCATATGTTGAAATCCTAACCCCCAATGTGATAGTATTAGGAGGTGGGGCCTTTGGGAGGTAATCAGGTCATGAGGGTAAAGTCCTCATGAATGGGATTAGTGCCTTACAGAAGAGACTCCAGAGAGGGAGCTAGGACATAAATCTCCCATGACACTTTTTTTAAATGACACCTATATAAGGAGCTGATTATTTAACTTAGAGGAGGCAGTGAAGTAATTTAGAGCATTCTTATCTTATTTAAATATAATCCACATGAATTTCAAACTGACAATCCCACAAAATTAAATAGGATAACAACAACAACAAAAAGGAATGATGGATGGATAGAAGAATGAACAGGTAGGGGCGCCTGGGTGGCTCAGTCAGTTAAGTGTCCAACTCTTGGTTTCAGCTTAGATCATGATCTCATGGGTCATGGGATTGAGCCCTGTGTCAGGCTCTGTGCTCAGCAGGGAGTCTGCTTGACAATATCTCCTTCTGCCCTTCCCCGCAGTCTCTCTCTCTCTCTGCTTCTGTGGACACTCAGTGACACTTGTCTCTGTCTATTGTTTATATTTCACCATCTTTCAAAAGCTGGAGATAATAACTTGTCTCATTTTCTCTCCTCAGCTTCATATTTCTACTCATTCATGTCTTCCAAAGCTTCATAATTGTTTTGTAACTCTTTCTTAGGCAACTTTATATTTTTGCTTTGGTCTCACTGTTTTCAATTGCAACAATACAAAACAAAACAAAAACAATTAAAAGATAAATGTCTTCTCTTATCCATAGCCACCAATCGTACTGAGAATTTCCACTTAGCAAAGTTATTAGAAGTCACAGACACTATGTTTGAAGAAGGGAACAGTACCTACCCACATGAGTTATGGCTAGGGTAGTAGAGAGGTAAAAAACAAGCCTAAAAAGCTATTTTTGGTAGCTTTGATCACATCTTCTGAGCATGGTTGCCTCTTAGAGTTAGACTCACATGATATCATTCATTCTTTCTACCTCCATTGCACTAATGAATTCCATTATTGTCTGAACCAGCTAATGCTCAACTAGTAATTAATATTCCTCATCAGTTGACACCCATTAGCATACATCAGTCATTTCAAAGTTCAATATATGGTCAATAATTCTTTGGGTAACTCTTTAAAAACACCATAGTCCATTTCAAGAGCTCTAACCAGGGTAAAACAATTCCTAAAATATCAATAATAACAGTAGTCATCATGATTAAATTCCAGTTACCAAATAATAAAATCTCTAGAAATTGAGTAAGAAAACTGACTTGTCTCCTGCTTCCATTAGGGTTTGGGCACATCAAATACCATGGTAAAAATAAAGAAACAAATATCTTTGTTTTGTATATAAATAAACACATCAGTAAACAGAAACAGGGATACCCAGTCTAGAATTAGCTCCTAAACTTATGAAGCCTTGAGCCTTTATACTGAAAGGTACTAACACCCTTATAAAATGACTGCTTCTGACTTCTAGAATATGATTTCTGAAGATATATGATAAACTTGCATATATATATATATAATCATGTAGAGACTGATATGTTTGGTCTTTTTTTTCCAATTATGAACATACTAACTGCAGTTTTGGAATCTTACGGGTTTATTTGTTTTTTTAATACTTGTGTTTTTTTGTTTTGTTTTTTGGAATGTGGGAGGAGGGGTAATGATTAGTTCTTTTGAAAGCGGGATTTTAAAAAACTTTTAATTAATTAAGAATTTTTTTTTTCTTGGGCTTAAGTTTAGAAACAGAGTGCCAAACCCCAGGAAGCCAGGGCAGGGTTTGTAAGGTTTGTGAAACATTTGAGGAATTGGTGGGAATGAAATTAGCATATAGGTGTAGAAATAAACCATCTATGGAGGGAATAGCATTAACCAAATCATGGAAAGAGACACGCTCGAATGTGTCTGATGTTCAGTTTAGATGGGCCACAGGTTTCCGTGGTAGCAGATAGACAATAATATCGGAAAGACAATATAATCACCTCAGATATCACACCACCACTGGTGCTTTTTTACCAGATAGAGCATTAATATGCACTATTGCTAATATTCAGCTGCACACACTTACATTATGTTAATAAGCTTAGTTGTCTTTTGTGATGAGTATTTTCCATGTTGAAAGCTTCCTTAGAGAAGAGTCCGAGACATCCAGGAAGCTTCAGTATACAATATAATCTCTACATCTTGTTC
Source organism: Neomonachus schauinslandi (assembly GCF_002201575.2). NCBI lineage: Eukaryota > Metazoa > Chordata > Mammalia > Carnivora > Phocidae > Neomonachus > Neomonachus schauinslandi. The sequence continues at coordinate 115,702,165 of NC_058409.1, forward strand.
CCTTGTTTCCCTTACGGTCTTTTTTCCACTGCGATGGAAATATGGGGTCTAAAGATTATTGTCCTTCATAGTCTTTCAGTGTGACTTGTTGCTTCCACATGTCACTTTTATTCTAGAGCTCACTCTGAGATGAATATCCTATATGAATTTCAAAGTAAAAATAGAATGCCAATAAATTTCTCTCTGTCACATATAGTGATTCAATATAAAAAATCAGTTATAGCCTCACTAGATACTAAAGCATTTCAGTAATTATATAGAGAATCATTTATCCACCTCCCACTCTCCTGGGGAATGGGTTCTCCTGGGATTTATTCCCTATAGAGTTGAATTAAACTTGGTTGTGTTTCCTGATGTGGCTAAGTACCCATCTGTGGCACTGATTACCACCATCATTATGTGTTATTAACCAATGTGAAAATTATCAAGTTACGTAATGATAGCAGTCAGTTAGCACCATTTGCCTTCACATCCTTGATTAAAAGTGTTTTCTGCAAATGAAAAGAGTTTAAAATTGAAATTTATCCTTTAAGCAAAGTGGACATAGTTTTTTGGTTTGTGTTTAAAATATTACCTACATATTATTACTATAGGTACTATATTACCTATAATATTATTATTCTTAAATTATTTATATTATCTTTCCAAAGCCTTAATCAAGTGTGAATAATAGTCATTGATTTACTGTGGGATTAAGTACAGTTGTCTAGGATGATAATGGCTCTAGAAACCAGACTTGGGTAGTGTTGGGGGTAATTATAAGAGTGATCTTTTCAGAATTTCAATTTCAGGCTTTCTCACTGAGTAAATTATAAAGATGCACCCCAGGGAACCTTAAGGAAGTAATGAGGCTTTCATTTCCATATGTCAGATTAGTTTTTTCCTAGTGTACTTATAACCCGAAAAGGCCATGAGCTAATTTCTTGGCTCATGCAAAGCAGAGAAGACCCTGAACAACATTTTCCGATAAAAGGCACACAGAGAAAGTCATTGCTGATAGGAATTTTTTGCCAGAGCCATTCTTCATGCTTGCCATGATTCCACAGGACCATCTGAGTGCATTCGTGCAAGTGGAAAACAGGCACGTGCAGAAGAGAATCCATCTTCACAAGTGGTATAACATCATCTATCCATACTATGGATAACTCTTACACAGTGTCAAGGCCACTCTTATATCAAAGATTTGGAAAACACATTTTGAGTTAACTTGCTTTATACTGTCTTAGCCAACAGTTTATTTAAATTGAACTTTACTGGATCTCGCCAGCTGGATATCTTGCTATTTTAGAACAGAATTCTATAATTAGATGATCTTATTTTGTCATACTTTGTAATTGGCCTGCACATGTTATAGATCCAGATGGTACAGCTGATCCCCAGTAGGGGTATCTTATAGATCTGAATGTTCAAAAAGGCCTGAACTACATCACACTCACCATTTCCTCTTTCTTGTTGTCAGTAGATGTTACTAATCACATATTCTTGGCACCTTCTGGGATCCTATTCACTCTAATACTTGTGATGTTTTAAAAACTAAGCCATATCTCCATTCTAGGTCCAGGCACAAGCACTACTTTATATGGATTGGGATTTTGTTTCTTAAGGCAACAAGTTTTGCTGGTGGGCCATCCAATTGTAACAAGGAGTCTTGCCATTTCATATAAGGAGTAAACGCTGATTAATAGATTTCTTGGTGGCACCAAGTCACAGGACTATTAGCATCTCTAAATATGTCTGCAAAGTCCTCAAGCTAGTAAAAGTTGATCCAACTTTGTAAAACAGACTTTTGAGCACACTGTATGTACTCCATGGAAATTTACTTTTACTACCACATTATCTATAAGAGTTGAATATTATATAGAAAGATGATGAAACTAAATGCGTATAGAGTTATTTCAGTTTAGTGTGTAGGATGGGCATGATAATCAAATTTAGATAACTAATATGGAGAATAAATTTTATTTTATTTGATAGGGAGAATAAATATAGAACTCTCATATAAAGATGTTATCCATTTTTATTCCCAAACTTATTCTGGTTTTGAACAACTTTGGAATGAAAGCATTAAAAAAAAAAAAAACAAGTAAACCTTCCACTCCTGAATTCACACAATACCCCAAAAAAATCCATCGTTTGAGTTTATAAGTGGATTAAGTGAGCAGTCAAACAAATCTTCCATAGTCTAGAAGACTTCAGATAATGTATACATCCTATTACGTAAATCACGAAAATCATAAACCTGACAAAACCAACAGTGCATGAGTTGATTTGAAAAAACAAGATAAATTTCACCTTAAGAAATATTGATAAAATAGAATTGATTTTCCCTTTAGAATAATTTGTGACTATACCTTCTCTTAATATTGAGAAAATCTTTACCTTTGATAAAAACTAAATTCAGAAAATAATTTAAAAATATTTCATCACGTTTCTTGGTATCTTTTCCTAATTGTAAACATTTTGCTTCACTGTAGTTAGTGCCTCCCTTGATCCAAAAAAAAGCCAGTGACCAAAACTATAAAAGATGCAGTGATTTAAATTATAGTTTATTACCAAAAAAGCAGATATACAGAAAACTAAGTAGTAATAAAATGGACTAATAAACACAACATTGGAAATGGAAAAGAAAAAAAATCTCTTGGTCACTAAAACATAAAAAGAATCCTAATTTCAGGGTTTTCATACAATTATATCTCAATCAGATTGTATGGTAATAGAATGACCTTTTGCTTAATGCAGTATTCATGTTACCCATTATTAACAAAGAAAAGAATGAAATGTGTTTCTAGGTTTTACAACGAACACAATTGATTCACTTAATTCTCTCAGCACTATCAGAAGATATCACCTCTATTTGTCAGATGAAGACACTCAGAAGATTAGAAACCAAAGAGTATTTTGGCAACAGGTGGGGCTAAGGAAACAAATTCAGGCCGTGTTCATCAGGTGTTAAAATACAGTCTAAACTTCCCCACCTGAATGATAGTTGTGTACAAAAAAGCAGAAGACATTGCCTCCAACTTGACTGAGTTCATAAAGTGGTTTACAAATGTCTCTGTTTTATATGTGAAGTTGGAAGATTTGGGTAATTGAAACCCAAATTGAATTGACATTTCACACTTTAGGATTTCATAATCTTAAAATTTCCTGAAATTTTAGAATAAAAACTTGCGGTATTATAAAAAATATTTGTAAAATGTTTATACAAAATTGTAAAAAATATTTACATTACCCTTCTTGATTTATCAAGATGTGATTAATACCTCTTAATTTCAGAGTAAAATCATAGAGTTCTGGTATATTGGATACAGAAAACAGATTCTCTAAACCAGTGCTGTCCAATAGAATTTTAAGATGAGACATACATATGTAATTTTAAATTCTTCAGTTACTGTATTAATATAAAGAGGGAACAGATTAAATTAACTTTAATAATATATTTTATTTAACTAATATAGCCAAGATATTATCACATCAACCAGTATGAAAATATTGAGATATTTTATATTTTTTCTGGGGGGATAGGAGGAAATGCATTCTTCAGAATGAGGCGCACATTTTACATTTATAGCACATCTCGGTTCAGACTAGTCACAGAACCACATATGGCATGTGGCTAGTGACTATTACATTGGAAAGCACAGTTCTAATCTATATTTAAGAGACGAATTAAATAAGATCCATGATAGATTAATAAATTTGCCTGAAATCCCAGAATGAGAACTTTACAATGAGACTCATATACCTCACTCTTACAATGCTGGCCTTATGAATAATAATTGTTGACTCCTCCTGGGCATTTATCATGTGCCAAACACTGTTCCAACCTCTACATTTTTGAACCCATTTAATTATCATAAGAATGAAGAAGGTACTATCCTCTCTCTTATACTGAGGAGGGAACCTAAGCATGAAAACTTAAAGTCTTAACCAAAGGTACCAGCTTCTAAGTGGTAAAAAGGATTTGAACCCAAAGAGTCTGACTCCAGTTTATATTCTAGAACATGACAGTTTTCTGGCAGAGGGTAAAACAAATGACTTTCTATTTTATAGTTAAAAGTAAAGTACAGAACAATACTGTCAGTCAAAGGCAGTATGTGCCTAATGTTTTCATCAATAATATAATGCTTGTTGTACTCAACTGAACTCTTGAAATAACATTGTTCTAGACAGCTGAAAGCATCCTTTTTGGCAAATCCACTGCATATCTAGCAAAATATGTTGTTATGGGCTGAGTGTCTGGCACCCCTTCCAGACAAGCTTCAGGATAATTCACTTTCTCTTTCTGATTTTTCAATTTGGTGGATTTCTTTTCATCTATTGCTTTTGGTTTTGGTTTGTTTGCTTGTTTTGTTTCATTTTGATTTTTTGTTGTTGTCCTTTGCTTGCTTTGATATTATTGCAGGAGAACAATAGATTTGTGTTTCTCGGTAGCTCAGGACATTTATTAAGCATCATAGTAACACAGTCTCTCTACATATTCACTTCTATTACCTGTCCTTGTCCCTGTTACTGAATGCTGATACACATGGGGCTATTTTTGCTGTACAAAGAAATAATCAATAGATTAATGTATAAAAAAATTAGCTCTGTCAAACTATTTGAACGCACTATTTGATGTCTTTGACATAGCTTAATTATTGATAAATAACTAATCAATTTCGTTGCAAAAATACTGATGTATTAACAAAATTAAAGTTGATATATCATGAGTCAACTATCCACGTTGGAGAATCCCAAGGTCAAAGTATTGGTGCCAAAGATAAGGTGGGCTTGCTTACATATTCCATTCACTTAAATCAGTTAGGAATTAATGTTAAAATTCTCTTTCTCCTCTTCTCACCCTGAGAAAGGGCAAGATACATCCATGTTTAAAGACCACATCATTACAAAGTTCATTGCACATAGCTTGCCAGTTTTCTTTTTCTAATTTAGATGAAATGCTATACAGGTTGAACAGTTACTATTATCTAGCTTTTGCTAGTTTTTTGGGCTTTAGAAGTTGGAATGGATCCCTGACCTGCTCACTACTGAGGATTAGACCAGAAACTTCCCTTACCTTCTGAACAATGGTTCTAATGACATTCTGCTCTTCATCAGACAACTTTCCACCCTAAGGCATCCGATTCAAGGGGACTGAAGACATTTGCTAAAGGGACAACAGCTGTTGAGACCATGTTCACTGTCACTCAATGACACCACCTGATTATTTTAAGTTAAAGCATGTGTAATATAATTCTTTTCTTTTAGAGTCTAGAACTGTCTTCTCTCTTAACCACATTGTTTCAAATATGGTTCAGGTGGCCACAATTAGCTGCAGACATTTTTCCCTCTAGTTTTAACTTGAAAATAAAATGATAATTTTTTGCTTCAAATTTTCTACTCAAGCTTCCCTGTTAAAAGTCAAGCCAGTATTGATTTTTTAAAAAGTGGTCATGCAGATGGAACTGCATGATTTTCCCTGATTATTTCACAGCATATCAGCTTTGGATGCACAAACACAAACCTAGAGTCAACAACTCATAATATGCATTCTGGGGCTGTACTTTGGTAGGAAGCATCGTGACCGCACTGCCATGTGTGAATTTCATTTCCCTGTTATGCCTTCTGCGATTCTTGTTCCTGCAAGGCTGTATTTTATGGGAACAAAAATGACCTATATTTGGTTAAAAAATATAAAATTGCTGTGTGCTCACTACAAATGCAGAATGGCAGATCAAATCATCGTTAACTGAATAATATAGCCATTATTTTCTTTTAACCTCAAAGTCTGTTCATATTTAACCCTTTCTTTTCCTATCAGTATTGAACTCCTATTCTTTGTCCTGAATAACTTGAATCTACCTTATAGGAAAAATAAACCCAAACAAAACTGTATTTAAATGTTAATTTAGATAGAAAAACAGTATAAAGTAGGCTCTAGGATAGTTTTGATTATCTTAGAAATATATTTTCTAATAGGTCTCTACTGGCTTAGATGTTAGAGATCCTATTTGAAAACTTCAAATCCTCAGGACTGCCAGGAAGGCTCTATTTGAAAGTCTATAATTGAAGTTCTTAAGTATTTTATTGTGGTCGTTTTTAAAATGTTACTGTAATAGTTAATTAGATAAAATACGGAGAAGAAGATTTTTATTATTATTGTTGTCTTAATAAAATAATACAACTAAAGCCCAGCTTCAATCATATCATTTCCCTGCTTGAAAATATTTCGTCACTCTCCATTTACCACAGAGTAAAATGTGAACACTCTCAGCTGTATGTATGTAAGGTTCCCCAAGTGTGACCTAACCTGTGCCCCTGTCTTATTTCTCTGTTACATTCCCTACACCCTAGTCAATCTTATTCTTAAAAATATTCAAGAATAAGATTAAACAGTCTCCTTTGATAACCTGTGTCCATGTTAAGTATTCTTATCTTACTCTCATTTCTTTCTGTTATCCAGCCAGATAGCTAAAATGTTCTAAGTAAATATTCTGCTTCCATTCAAGACCAGGTGAGCTGTCTTTTTTTTTTTTTTTTTTAAAGATTTTATTTATTTATTTGACAGAGAGCTAGAGCAGGAACACAAGCAGGGGGAGTGGGAGAGGGAGAAGCAGGCTTCCTGCAGAGCAGGGAGCCCGATGCGGGGCTCGATCCCAGGACCCTGGGATCATGACCTGAGCCGAAGGCAGACGCTTAACGACTGAGCCACCCAGGCGCCCCAGGTGAGCTGTCTTGCAGAAAATGGACTACATCAGTAAAATTAATATGCTTAATTTGCAAATAAAGTAATGTATTTGCTATCCCATGGAGAATCCTCCCACACATAGATAACACTGATACCTTCATAATGGACTCCATTTTGAAAATATTTTTATTTTTGAGGTAGCATTAGGTTCTTTCCCTCTTCACCCCAGCCTCCATCAGCACTACACTTGTCAAGATACACTTATATTGGGTGCCTGGGTGGCTCAGTTGGTTAAGCGACTGCCTTCGGCTCAGGTCATGATCCTGGAGTCCCGGAATCGAGTCCCGCATCGGGCTCCCTGCTTGGCGGGGAGTCTGCTTCTCCCTCTGACCCTCCCCACTCTCATGTGCTCTCTCTCATTCTCTCTCTCTCAAATAAATAAAATCTTTTTAAAAAAAATTTAGAAAATTAAAAAAAAGATACACTTATAACATTCCTTGTGTCATATGAAACCCACCCTGCATGAGACGTTAGGCTGATTGAGAAGTTTTTAGTGATTGAATTTTTAGAATAACAGGTTAAGTACTTGAAAAATAATACTCTTAAAGTGTATGCCATAACACCAACTAAAAACAGCAAGACTAATGCTTTCCTGTATAGAAAGAAATGTCTTCCTCTACCCTCTTAAGGCCTTTTTAGTTATGGTTGTATCAATCTTGTCTTGGAATACATGTTCTTACCTCATAATTATTGATTGCCACATAATTCACTGACCAGAATAATCTGTGACCTTCCTCAGTTAGCAAGGGGTTATGTTAACATGCAACCTTAACGTTAGCATCATAAATTCCTTTCAAAATGGAATGATCTTGTTTACAATTGATTTGAAACTGTATTTCAAATCGTCTTTAAGATGACAGACTTTAAGAAAGTCTGATATTTGGAATATCAGGCTCCTACAGCTGACATTTCTAAACCTCTAAAGGTAGGAATGATGCTTAAGTGAGCTTCTAACTACTTTTGGGATCCCCCAACTTCATCATAGGGGAAGCTCATTTGCATGCAAAGTTACCTGGTAGACACGAGCAATACTGAAGCACAAGTAACCTTGTGTCTCTAAAAATAACATGATTTATCTCCAGCATTGCCTTTCCTAGTAAGCCCTCCTTGAACACCACCACTACCACCATAGGCACAAAGAATCTTTTCTGTCTCTCAGTGCCCATAGAATCTTATTGATGTCATAGCATTATTGATTATTTTAAATGTTCATCTTATACTAGCCAGCATTTCTGGAGGTCAGAGACTGTCTTATTCACTTCTGATTCCCCAGAACTAGCTTCAGAAGTAGTAGATGCTCAGTCATGATATGTTAACCAATGACTGTGACTTTTTTATCCTTTCTGATTTTCTTATTCTTTGAAGAAATGTAGCACTTTCACTCAGTATTGTGATGATTAATCAAGTGTGGCTTTTAAAAGAAAATTTTTTTAAAGATTTTATTTATTTATTTGACAGAGAGAGGCACAGCGAGAGAGGGAACACAAGCAGGGGGAGTGGGAGAGGGAGAAGCAGGCTTCCCACAGAGCAGGGAGCCCGATGCGGGGCTCGATTCCAGGACCCTGGGATCATGACCTGAGCCGAAGGCAGACGCTTAACGACTGAGCCACCCAGGCGCCCCTCAAGTGTGGCTTTTAGTTGTTGCTTAATCATTTAATGTAGATAGTTCCTTAATGTCAAGAAACTGGTCGTATTTCTTTTTGTATCCCACTTAATTTTTCAATCGCTGGAAAAATAGCAGATACAAAATTGCTGAGTAGGCAATACTGCAATTTCTCATTAATTGATCAATCCAAATAGTTATTGAGCAACCTCTATGCCGAGACAGTTTTGGTCTTCAGGTCAGAACTCTCTCTCAAAAAGATAAATTCTGGACGGATTCCAAATCAGAATCAGAAATTCCAGGGAAAGAGCTGAGAAATCTATGTTTTGAAGTCTTATAGGAGATACTGATGATCAACTAAGTTGGGAGATTCTTGAACTGGAGTTTACCAGAGAAAAAGAAGCATGAGATTGAAGGTTAATAAGACACAGGGTGTCCCGTCTCAGTCTCCTGCCATTCTTCGCTGCATGACTAGTGAGTGAATCTGGATAACCCACCACCAGGACTCAAAACAACAAGAACAAAAAATCAGAACCATCTTTACAAGTAACAGATCGATTCCTTATGACAATACATGGAATATATACACATATGAAGGCTTTAGCCTATGGAGTGGTTTTCTGAGACATGATCGAATCGAGGAACTCTTAATAATGAATATGAAGAATAACAGACATGTCACTTCGCTGGAATGTTGGAGCAGCACATTGAGGTACACAACTGTGGTCCAGTGCTTCATAGGGTTGTAGAAAAATCAAATCTATTTTAGATTCCTGTTTGTGGACTGATGGAAAATGTGCCTTTTGAAATATTAGGAAGTGCATTTGGCTAATCTCACAAGGCATCCCCAGGAGCCCAATAAGCTACTAAAAGTGTACCGCTAGGAGAAACCTGCTCTAACCAGGCAAAAAAGTTTAGATAGACATCATCAATCTTGTATCAGTTGTAATATATAATTTCACATCCGTGCAGGCAGGTCGGGACAAAAAAAAACCCAGAGAAAATCAAACAAGTGTGAAATTATGCACACAGAATTGATAATAAGCCTACACTGAAATATAAGCAATTCTTGTGTAAAAAAAAAAAAATGGGAATTTTTTTCAATGGTTACATCCTCTCGTTTTCAAATGAAAATATACTTTACCTGTGGAGTGATTTCCTGTTTTAAAGCTGAAGACAAAGCCCTCTAATATTATAGTAATTATTAATGGGTTAGTATCTGCAAATAGTGTTTTTATTTATTTATTTATTTAATTAATTAATTAATTTATTTTTTAAAGATTTATTTATTTGAGAGAGCGAGAATGAGAGAGAGAGAGTACATGAGAGGGGGGAGGGTCAGAGGGAGAAACAGGCTCCTCGCTGAGCAGGGAGCCCGATGCGGGACTCGATCCAGGGACTCCAGGATCATGACCTGAGCCGAAGGCAGTCGCTTAACCAACTGAGCCACCCAGGCGCCTGGTGTTTTTAAAGAATATTTATCCTTGGGTATTCATTAAAGTGCTGTTGAGGGGCGCCTGGGTGGCTCAGTCCTTAAGCGTCTGCCTTCGGCTCAGGTCATGATCCCAGGGTCCTGGATCGAGCCCCGCATCGGGCTCCCTGCTCGGCGGGAAGCCTGCTTCTCTCTCTCCCACTCCCCCTGCTTGTGTTCCCTCTCTTGCTGTGTCTCTCAGTCAAATAAATAAATAAAATCTTAAAAAAAAAAAAAAAGTGCTGTTGAGTGTTTGTGAGGTATTCTAAGCAGATAATTTAATTGATATGCAAATGGATGATATTAAGAAAGTCTGGTCAGAGCCCTAACAGATAGTTTGATCTGACTTGAATATGCATGTTCAGGTTACCAAAGATATAATTATAGTGTTGATATTCTAAACTCAGTAATATGCTTTTACCTTCAATGCGCTGAAGGAAATTTTGAAATCAAGGATTTATTTCACTGCTTCACTCTGAAGATTAGAGCAACCTCAAAACGCGTAAGTATAACACAGAAACAAAACCATGGGAGACATTTCACAGCACCAAGACACCAGCTTCTGATTTACTTCCCACCGCCATGCATTTTTTCCCTTCCTGTTTTGATGATCTAGAGCCTGAAAAGAAGCCCCACTGCATCCTATTTTCCTCTAATTGCACATTATGGCTTCCTGCTGTAAGCTTCTTCCTTCATAAAGGCCATCCTGAAATAGAAAAATAGGAAATATATCTTCTACTCTGCCAAGTCCAGTTGATTTTTGACATTGTTAAATTAATCAATTGAACATATAAATGTGTTAATTACTTGCACCATGTCAGCACTATGGACATTGTAACCGCCTCTCAATGAGCTGTAACTGAATTGGAGTAATGATCCATTTAACCATGAATTGACTAGGTAACTCCACAAGACAGTGCAGTTTTAGGTGTTGAACTGTTTTACTGACTCTCAATTCACATCAGGAGTTTAGGTAAGTAGAAAAGAAAAAAAAAAGTGAGAGTCTGGGGGTTGGTGGAAGATAAGAACCTGCAGGAAGAGATAATAGAGTATCATGCTTCAGATTAATTAGTGCAATTTCTTCATTTTATTCTTAACTTACCCACAGTTAAGCCTTTCAGAGAAACTCCAGTTCCAGGAGCTTTCACAGAGAGAGGAGAGCAAGTGAGAAATCGGAAGAAACGTGTCGGGATTGACAGGACCATTTTGTTCATCTACTCTCCTTTTTCCTTCTATTACCTCAGCATGTGAGTTCTTCAAGAGAAATAACTGGACCCAGACATCAGGAGTTCCTGGGAGAATTCCAGGAGAATGTTTGCGTCATCTGGACCCTTCCATTCTGAAGAAACAGATGCAATTTCTATATTATCCTTTTGTCACCTAAATAGGTGGGGGATCTATTGAGGAAGGCATTGGAAAAGAAAAAAAAAAAAAAGCCAGGGTCTAAGGTTTATTTCTTTCCAGGGATAATTGTGTCATATATTTGCAAGCTGGTCTATATGACTTTGTTTATATATTTCCCATACACTTACATGCCATTTTCAGAAAACAGTCACTCTAACTGTATCAAATCAGATCAAATATTTAGTTCAACAGTGTACAACTACTGTCGAATTTACTGCTTTTTCAAATGGAGCCTATGCTCACAGATACTAATGCAGAGAAATAGACAAAGTAGCTTTAAGCTCTCAATGGATGAGATTTCAAAAGAGCGCTTTTATGTTACCAAATTCTTGATCGTTTCTAGGACAAGCACTTTTTGAAAAACTCCTTGCAATTAATCTTGTAAACTTCCCAATTAGTCAGACTTATTTTGGGAGAAAGTTGTAACTGTTCTTCTAATTAGTGTGTCCAACTGTAAGACAGGAGGATTTGAGAATAACCAGGAAGCCAGGTAAATTAAGGTCAGTGCTTGAAACTTTTAAATAAATGTTATATTTTTTCCTGAGACGTTCTTAAAGGAGCATTTATTAATTTAATCAAGTCACAGGCATAAATGCTATCCCGAGGGTAGGGGCTGATGGTATGAGGTGGAAGAGAGAAGGGAGAATCAAGCCTGTGACAGGATTTTTAAACTTGGCTCAACATTCATTATCTCAAAGGTGACTGTGTCATAATGACAGATCATGAAGGGGGAGTACAAATGATAAGTTGGGAGGGGGATTTAAACATGGGCACTGAATGCTCATTAGTTACATTAATCTTGACCTAATGGAAGTCTTGGCTTAGGAAGGTGGCACTTACATGAATGAGACTAATGTTCTAAATGCAGGATGCTGGCAGAGCAGAAACAAGTTACCAGAAAGTCATAGGTCATAATTTCAATATTTAGTTTATGGATTCTGAGAGATGAGTGGTGAAAAGTAACCATTGCCGAAACAGTATCTGTTAATGAAGATTGATTTCAAATGCCATAACACACACACACACACACACACACACACACACACATAACCCCTGAACAGATGAACTCTATGATAAAAGTAAATTAAGTTTAATTTGGAGTGAGTGCTAAACTTACCTGCTTGATCCCTTTGGAGATGTTATTAGGTTTAGTCAAATATGCTCTCCTTGTTACCTATGCATAATATTTTTAAAATATGACAACTCTCGAAAGAAGCCCAAGTTGTAGAATTAAAAGTGTATGTGCTGACAGTCTCCTATCAGTTAACTATACTTGGACCCTGAAGTGTTTTAAAATAACAAGTGGTTGAACTGCAAGAATGTTGAAATTTACCACCTCCTTCACTTATAATGTAAATTGGAGCTGTTGTGGGAGTTTTTCTTTCTTTCTTTCTCTCTTTCTTTCTTTCTTTCTCTCTTTCTTTCCTTCTTTCTTTTCTTTCTTTCTTTCTTTCTTTCTTTCTTTCTTTCTTTCTTTCTTTCTTTCTTTC